>NW_026859557.1:0-61915 GCF_026571515.1 Ruditapes philippinarum | reverse complement strand
ACGGACAGACGGACGGAGGGTAAACCTAAAGTCCCCTCCGGTTAAACCGGTAGGGGACTAATAAGCATGTTTAAAGTCAATCATCAGCAGTATCCAGAGCAGTTTTTCATGAAACTTTTTTTTCCCCAATCATTTTTATAAGGATGACTCTCTTAAAAATAAGAGACAAAAACATTTACATGCCACTAAGTTTATATAAATGCACAAAACTAAGATGTAAAGAGAGAACTGTGCAAGTCCACACTTACCCTATCCTGCATGAGAAGATCTTTAACAATGTCCTTGGAAACAATTGTTTTCATGCTCTGTGAGAAATCTTCCGGGCACATGGATGATATATGTCCCAGTGCAACAATGGATGTGATATAATTTGCTGATTCTGGTTTTAAGTTGTTTTTTACATACTGAAAATATAACAACAATACAAGGTTTTGGTCGGTTACATACAGTGTTTAAACATTCTTAAAAATGAAAGAAGTTGTTTAGGATGTTTTATAGTTTGGTTAACAGTTATGTTCATAGTACAACTTTAATTGTAAATGTTCTTTTCTTTTTGATGGAGATCAAAAAAGGCACATCTGTGTTTTGTGTGGGACAATCAAGTAGAACCGAAGTTCAAATATTAAAGTTTCTTAACTTTATCACATTAAAGAATTCAACATTCTATTACAAAATCAAATAGCGACAGATGGCAAGCTTTCAAAATTCAGCTACCTTAAACTGCTAAGCTACAAAAACCTGATTTTTTGTTTTCATTTAACATTGCATGGCCTGATAATAAGTCATATTTTCGAAATACTAAGATAAATTCTTCACAAACATTTCATGTATTTATCTGGCTTCATACAACAGATTTTCAAGTTGCTGTTTGTGAATATATTTTTGAAAATAAAAGATTAAGGGGTGGAATTGGCAATGAATGGCAATAATGTGAAGATACCCTGTTAAAAAGACATTTGAAAATGCATTTTTATTTTTGAAAATGCATTTATATTTGACATGGATTTGATACCTCAAAGACTTGTGATAGTGCAGACACTCTGTTAGTTTTGGCAATACTATTGATGCACCGTAACGCATGTTTAGCTTGTTTCGGGTTTCCTATCTTTGCCGTGTGTTGTAGAATAGGCAATAATTTCCTGAAAACAAAATTATATTACACACAATTATCCTCTATCTTAGTTTAAACATATTTATTTCAGGATGTGATGTCAGCTAGAGGCTTGTTTAAACCATTTTCAAGAACATTTCCAAGAACTAATCAATGAGATTATATGTCGACACATGGTCATGACCTGAGCAGATCTTAACCAAACAATCCTTAGTATCTGCGGCAGATACCTCAAAGGGTTAATATACATCTGTAAGACTACTTTAGCATCTTTTTTTTACCAGTTTAAGGTTGCTTTCAGTTCTAATGATAAAATAAGAACAGTACATACGCAAAGATTTCTGGATATTCAGCTTCAAGACTCAAACCACAGCTAGCAAACACTTGAAGAGTAACATCAGCTATATGAAATAACAAAAAGATTCAGCGTAAATTATTACAATTCTTACAACACAGCAAATAACAAATTTCAGTTAAAATTTTCTTTATTCATTTTATCAGTGTAAAGGTATTGATTAATGATTATTGGTAAAATTGAACACATTATAACAGAATTGTATAAGCATGAACAATATTTTTAATCCAAAAAGCAGATGTGGCTTTTTTATTATTCCTCTGTCATAACAGAAACTCTCTTATCAAGAATAGAGTTCTTTTCCTTTTTTATAATGCAATTTAATCTGTTTTTAAACAGAATGAGTATTAGAACAGAAAATGAGGACAACATACCCACAACTTCATCTTCATCTTTCAGGAATGATATGAGAGTGTCAAAAGTTTCTTCCCCTTGGAAATACTGAGGGAAAACACCCGCCAAACACTGAAGATACCATAACAAATCATGTTACACGAAAAATGTCATTTTTCATAGTCAATTTTAATAGTTAATAAAGTTTAACATAAATTTATATCTCTATTTCTAGCATAAACCTTGAAAATTTGATAACATTTTAAGAAACCATATTATGCAAAAACTAAATAATTTCAATAGCTATGTAATTCAACAAACTCCAAAACAATACTTTGATTGTGTATAACATTTAAGAATCATTTGATGTAAATTTCTGAACAATAAAAAATATACTTTTACTGGCTATACAATTCAACATATTTGGATTATTACACATTACCAGCAAGAGTTGTGCCCCTTTTTCTCCAGCTTTACTCATATGATCGGCAATAGTTCCCTGTCCTGTAACAGCATCATCAACATGTTTGACTAGAACAGATATTGCACTACTGTCCACCATGACTGGGGCTACACGTTCAAGTAGCGATTTTATCGTGTTGTAAAGCATAACGGCAGATTGACTGCTACCCACATTACCTCCCCCTAGCTTCTTATTCAACACATCTTTCTGTAAAGGAAAAACAACAAAGGAAAATAACTATAAAATGCAAAACAATTACTTAGAGTTATCTTAAACACTCATGGAGTCTTTGCTAAAAAGCTTTTATGTACTAAGAATTGTAGCTTTTTTTAATTATGCGCCAACAACAGTATACTGTGCAGTGCAATCAAAATATTAAGGACATTTTCGCGAGTTTTCATATAGACATAAGTCAGAATAGAAACTCTTTAAACCTACCAAGTTGTTTAAATATGATAACAGCAATATTTTGAGTGAAAAAAATATTAAAACATCTTTAAACAGAGATTTTCTTCTATGATCTGCTGACAAATTGAATGCAAATCCAGGAGATTAGCATAATTATTCTTTTAACCATTTCAGCTATTAAAGTGTTGCTATTAAAGTGTTACATATATAAACAATAACTATAGCAAGATACATACAACATTTTCATTGGCTTTACGACAGTTACAGTCAGCACTAACTAGATATCTCATTAGAGAACGCAGCCTACGATCATCTCTCATCATCTCATTAAACAGTTTCACCTGCTCTAATGATTTCTGTGTGTCTGGTAATGTTCCTAAAATAGAGCGAAAACGTCAAATGTTTATTGTATAAAACGGTCATAGACTAGAACTGCCACTATCATGGCGTGAATACCCCCGAAAACCACTTTGTCAGAATCAACAGTGGCCATTTAGAGCTCAAGGACAATCTGAGGTAACTAAGCCAGTGCATTGCTTAGTTATGTATTCTACATGCTTCAAATGTCAAAATCAATACACTGTGGACAGACATTTAAAAGCAATTGAGAGGTAAAGCTTTTTTTTTAATCAAGGTCCCTGTGACCTTGACCTTTGACCTCAAAATTAATAGGGGTCACCTTATGGTCATGATCAACCTCCATGCCAAATATGAAGACTGTGGGTTAAAGGAATCTTACAAACTTTTTGAAGTCAAAGTCCATACGACCTTGACCTTTGACCTAGTGACCTCAAAATCAAAAGGGGTCACCTACTTATCATGACTAACCTCAATGCCCAATATGAAGACTGTGGGTCAAAGCATTCTCAAGTTATTGGGCGGACAAGCTTTTTATAGTCAAAATCCCTGTGACCTGGACCTTGACCTTTGACCCAGTAACCTCAAAATCAAAAGGGGTCACCTACTAATCATGACTAACCTCCATGCCAAATATGAAGACTGTGGGTCAAAGGAATCTTAAGTTATTGCACGGACAAGCTTTTTATAATCAAGGCCCTGTGACCTTGACCTTTGACCCAGTGACCTCAAAATAAATAGGGGTCATCTACTACTTATGACTAATCTCCATGCCAAATATGAAAACTGTGGGTTAAAGGAATCCTGAGTTATTGGGCAGACAAGCTTTTTATAGTCAAGGCCCCTGTGACCTTGACCTTTGACCCAGTGACCTTGAAATCAATAGGGGTCACCTACTAGTCATGACTAACCTCTATGCCAAATATGAAGACTGTGGGTCAAAGGAATCTTAAGTTATTGGACGGACAAGCTTTTTATAGTCAAGGCCCCTGTGACCTTGACCTTTGACCCAGTGACCTCAAAATCAATAGGGGTCATCTACTACTCATGACTAATCTTCATGCTAAATATGAAGACTGTGGGTTAAAGGAATCTTAAGTTATTGGGGGGACAAGCTTTTTTTAGTCAAGGCCCCTGTGACCTTGACCTTTGACCCAGTGACCTCAAAATCAATTGGGGTCATCTACTTGTCATGACTAACGTCTATGCCAAATATGAAGACTGTGGGTCAAAGGAATCTTAAGTTATTGGGCGGCCAAGGAAAAACCGACGGCCAAGCTGATTCCAGTATATCCCCCTTACAACTTTGTTTGTGCGGGGTAATAAATAATGTTTCTTTTACATGCCAAATGTGGGCGTCGTAGCCATCTGTTTGGGCATGTTTACATCAGTTCTTTTGTTATCTATCATATGAACTAAAGAGGTTAAATAAAGCGAATCATTGATAAACTTGAATTGGTTTTTTAAAACTTTATGAATCTTTTTATCGCAAAAATTATCACATGAAAGATTTCTGCAAGATCAAAGGTCAATATCTTAAATGGGAAAGATTTCTATATAAAGTTCAAAGGTGTAATAAATTTGATGTTCATACAACACTTGCACACAAAAATTCAAGGAGTTTTCAAGGACCATCCCTCACTTTTCAATGACTAATAAGCTATAACCCGAATCCATGCTTGTTTTTTCTTAATTCTTTGATTAAAATTTAAAAAAAATTTTGTCATTGCTTTATCTCTGCAATATAAAACAATATATCTGTAACATAAGATTCTCTCATTATAATTTTAATCTTACTTGCTATTTCGTTGTAGTTTAGGTAAGAAGACCACATGTTCTCTGGGATTTGCAGTCATTTTATCAAGTCCATCTAGTAGAAACTTTACACATGTTCGGACCCTAAAAATATACAACACAATGACTAAATTCCCATTATTTCACCCTGTAGCTACATTAACATGAAGCAGAAAAATTTAGGATGTCTACAACTTTTTCACATCTAAATGCCAAGGCAGAGAAGGGTTGTCCATGATTACTTTAAAACCGTAAGTTACTCAACAGCCGTATCTGCCTGCTCAACCATCCACACATAATATTTATTACACAACTTTGTAAAAGAAGGACTTTCAAATGAGTAAAAGAAGGAAAAGGGTACTTCATGTCAAACTAAAATTGTATGTCAAACTAAAATTTGTAAATCCAGTATAGAGAGAAAATACAGTTACACGAATATATCGATAAATAAGAAAGTTTAATTACAAAGAATATAAATTAGGTCAATATAGAAGAGAATAAACTTACATATGTCTGTGCTTCATCATTTCATGGAATGCTCTGTAAACAAAATAGTAGTTTAATGAAATGAAATAAACATACTTTATCGTTCATATAATATTCTAAAGGAAACGTTTTTTGTTTTTCTTTTTCAAAAGTTTTTATTTTATTTAAGTTCTTTATCAATATTTTTAGTGTAATTTTTTTTTTTAATAAAGGTTTTCTTTTCTCCATATTTTGTAAAACACTTTATATTATGTATGAATCCATATATGAGAGATATATAAATATGGTACAATGACAATTACAATAACTCATGTCTGAATCATGTCTGAAATAATGTCTGCCAATACCGACTGTTATCTGCTACATTTTTTTTTTTTTGGGGGGGGGGGGGGGGGGGGGGCATATCCTGGAACAGACCTTGGGGTAAATTTAAGGTTCATTTCCTTTTCTACAGTTTATTATATACAAGTTTTACTCCAGAAAAATATATTAAGGTCTAATCCAGTTTTTTAGGATATACTGATTGAAATCTATATAGATTGAAGAAAACTGTAAATTTTAAACTGAGAAAGAAGTTTGTAGGAATCTGTCATGTAATAACTTTAGAAGTTTGTAATACAATAAAAAATAGTGATTGCATTAAAATTTTTGTTCTGCAAAACTTCTCTTTTTTTGCATTCATTTCCTTTCTTTAAATAACAAAGTATGAACCTATCCTACTTTTAGCCTAAAACAAAGTGTGAAGCAATTTATTGCCACATTTGTCTTTAAGCATATATAATAGGAACACCTCAAACTCGGACTTGTGAAAGTCCATTTGGCAAAACCACTGGGTAAAAAAACAAAACAAGTGAAACAGGTAAGGACAATCTCAAGTAAAACAGCACACAGGAAAGTAAAAAGAAAAGAATAGTAGACAGGCAAATAAGATAAGAAGTTGAGTATTTTATTTACTTTGTTGCTGGTTCATCTAGCGTAGCATATAGCTGGAACAGTCGTTTCATCCTCTCTGTTACAGGTAACTGATACGGTACCAGGCATATATTGAATAACCTCTCTACCAGTAACCTTCAGAAAATAATATTATATTAATAATTAATCTTGAACCAATTGTTTTTTTGTTATTTTTGGTTTTTTTTTAATCAATCCAATTTAAACTCATTTTTGAATTTATCTCAGTGATAAGTCCACCCAATATACTTCTCTATAAACAACCAACAATTACTCCTACATTATTGCTGAATTCATGATCATAGACATAAATTTTAAGACATAACATTATTAAAATAGCATAATCACATGTGATTTACTAATTTAATCAATGATAAAATCATATACAAAAACTTTTGGTCACAAAAATACAGACAAAATAATAGCCAATCACTTTCACAATCACACTAAGCTTAACACTTATGTACCACAAAGTACAAATTTAATTTTTAATTATTTTAAACATATAAATATACTTCTTCTAAAATTCTGAAAATGTCTGGAAAAAAAACTTTGAGTAGAACAGTGTTAAGAACAAATTTATCCAATACTTAAGAAAGCCAAAATTATCACTTTTAAACTTGTGAGAAAAGAGACAAAATTCTGACCTGTCCTCTGGGTTCTGCTGGTAGTATGCATGGAAAATTTTATTTTTCACCCAAACAATCTTGTCTAGATGTTCTTGGCTGACACTTTCAGCCATTGTAACAACCTTGTACAATTGACCCAAACCATTCAAAGCATCTCGTCTTATTTTGAACTGAAAAAATCATAAAATACATCCATGATTTTTTTTTATCTTATAAGACAACCATTATTGAAGACTTCTGGATAAGGCAGACTAAATGAAAATGCACACTAAAAATTCACTATGATGAATCCTCGACTGCCTAAAATTGACCATATAACCATTGGTCAATTATGTTATCGGTTTTTGATCATAATAATGCCATTAAAAGGCAGGTGTAAGCCAAATGACTATCTCAAATGAACTTTTCATCCACCTAGAAAACAATCTTAAATAAAATCTGATAATACCAAATTTGACAATCTCAAATTCAAAACAGAACAACCATCTCAGAAAAATTTAAATGATAACACTGATATTTGTTATTTTAGGAAATGTTGAATATATTTGAAAGTTCCATAAATTGGGTCAGTAAAGTGATTCACCTTTTTATCCCTTGTTCTCTCCCTTAATAACTTCCAGCATTTCTGGTGTAGTTGCAGCAAAGTTTTTCTTGGCAATATTTAGAAGTGTATTCACTACCTCCTGTCTTACAGTCTCCTCAGCATCATGCTGGCGAATCTTTACTTGTTCTGTAAACAAAAATGGAAGCCATGCGGTATCATTGCATTTATATGATTTAATTAAAGCCCCCCCCCACTTCTTTTTCATCCAAGAACCTTAATGATACAATACAAATATACAATTGGCTATAAAAGTGAAACAACAGTGTCACAAACATCAGGTTATACAGTATAATCAAAATAATTTTTTTTTAAAATGAACTCAATGTAAGTATTCAAAAACTTTGTGATTTTCGGCAAGTGATTAAGGGCTTGTCTTCACTATTACAAATTTTACATATTATACAAAATGCTAAATGTTTAGCATATGTACAGTGTTGCTTTTAGAGAGCAGGATCCCAGGTATCCTGCAATATTAGAAGCAGAGTACCCCTAAAATTGTATCCCCAATTGCTCCTATAATTTCTCACTCTTAACTGTAATTTCTTATTCTGATCATATTTTCTTCTTTAGCTCAACAGCTGGACACTGTTTTCTCATTTTACACATTATGCAAGTAAGAAAAATGGTTCAACTTTAACAAAATGGTAAAGACACATGCATCTGACCGAGTTTATTGAATATAAGAGAAAATTCACAGGGAACTAAAAATAGGAAATAAAGGTTCGAAAACAATTTTCAGGGTGATAATATATGTATCATTGAAAAAGAACTTGTAAGTGATAATATATCTACAAGAATAATACGTTCCCCCTGTGGGATGAATAATAATGAGTGGGATAGAAAATAAAAGCAAGAGCCATGTCAACATGACCATCCCTCTCCGGATGTGTTTGCTCATTGGAAGAATGTATATTTAGAAGAGGAGAATAATTCAATTTTAAGAGGTCTTTGGAAATTAAAACTGATGGCTGAAGTGATTACAAATTTGAAACCTTTGTGAATACTGATAGCTGAAAATAACAAAGGGCAATAACTCAAAAATGCAGGGTATGTTATCGTTCTTGTGTGCTGCACTACTCCTCAATGAGACCTATCCACCTATGAAGTTTCAAGTTGATATTTCAATAGTTTTTATAGTTATGCTCTGGACAAAAAATAAGCATGAAAAAAAAAACAAAGAGCAATAACTGAAAACAAGAACCGGTTGAACTGGGTGATGCTCCCCGAGAAGGTTCTGGACACAGGAAAGTATAAAAAAAATTAACAAAGGGCAAAAACTCCAAAATTAGGCAAAGCGGAGTTATGTTTTTTTGCACTGCACTTCTATTCAATGAGATCTATCTATCTATAAAGTTTCCTGATGATATCAGAGTTATGTCCCGGGTAAAAGTCAAAGTTTAAAAATGAACAAAGGGCAATAACTCCAAAATTAGACCAGGCTTTGTTTAGGTTCTTTAAGCATTGCAGTTCTATCCAATTATATCTAGCTACCTACAAAGTTTCATGTTGATATCTCTAATAGTTTTAAAGTAATGTCCAGGACAAAAGTCAAAAAGTAAAAATAAACAAAGGGCAATTACTTCAAAATAAGGCAAGGCAGAGTAATGATTCTTAAGCACTGCACTTCCACCCAATGAGACCTATCTATCTACAAAGATTCATGTTGATATCTCTTTATATTTTAGAGAAATGTCCCAGACAAAGTTCAAAGTGTCAAAAAATGAACAAAGGGCAATAACTCCAAAAGTAGGCAAGACAGTGTTACAGTTCTTGTGCACTGCAAACTTACTCAATGAGATCTATCTACCTACAAAGTTTCATGTTGATATCTCTTATACATTAAGAGTTATGTCCCGGACAAAGTTCAAAGTGTAAAAATAAACAAAGGGGATAATTCAAAAATTAGGCAAGGCAGAGTAAAGGTTCTTGTTCACTGCACACCTACTCAATGAGATCTATCTACCTACAAAGTTGTATGTTGATACCTCTTATACTTTTAGAGTTATGTCCCGGACAAAGTTCAGTGTAAAATAAACAAAGGGGGATAATTCAAAAATCAGACAAGGCAGAGTTACGATTCTTGTGCACTGCACACCTACTCAATGAGATCTATCTACCTACAAAGTTTCATGTTGATACCTCTTATACTTTTAGAGTTATGTCCCGGACAAAGTTCAAAGTGTAAAATAAACAAAGGGGAATAATTCTAAAATTAGGCAAGGCAGGGTTACGGTTCTTGTGCACTGCACACCTACTCAATGACATCTATCTACCTACAAAGTTTCATGTTGATACGGGGACGGACGGACGGACGTCCAGCCGAAATGGAATAAAGGGCCATTTCCTTTGTTATTTTCTATTGTTTAATAAAGGGCCAATGGCCCCTTACTCTATTGTTACGGAATGAACTCTATTGTTCTCTTTTGTTCTGTTTACAGTTAGATGGCCCCCTATCCCTATTCGGTAGTGCGGAAAGACGGACTGACGGACAAGGCGGCGACTATATGCTCCCCCGAAATTTTTTCGGGGAGCATAAAAATTATGCAGGGTAGAGATATCATTCTTGTGTGCTGCACTCCTCCTCAATGAGATCTATACATACATGAAGTTTCATTTTGATATCTCAAAGGCTTTTTTTGTAATGCTCTGGACAAAAATTAAGCATGAAAAATAACAAAGAGCAATAACTGAAACATTAATTTATGCAGGGTAGAGATATCATTCTTGTGTGCTGCACTCCTCCTCAATAAGACCTATCCATGTTGATATATCAAAGGCTTTTATAGTTATGCTCTGGACAAAAAGTAAGCATGAAAAATAACAAAGGCCAATAACTGAAAAAATATGCAGGGTAGAGTTTTCATTCTTGTGTGCTGCACTCTTCAATGCGATCTGTCCATCTATAAAGTTTCATGTTGACATCTCAAAGACTTTTTAAATTATGCTCCACTCAGAAGAAAAATTAAGAATGAAAAAAACAAAGGGCAATAACTGAAAAATTATGAAGAGTAGAGTTATCATTCTTGTGCACTGCACACCTCTTGAGTGAGATCAATCCACTTATGAAATATTATGTTGATATCTCAAAGGGTTTTTTGAGTTATGCTCTGGACAAAAATTAAGTTTGAAAAATAACAAAGGGCAATAACTCAAAAATTATGCATGGTTAGAATAATCATTCTTGTGCACTGCACTCCTCTTTAATATGATCTATCCACCTATGAAGTTTCAAGTTGATACCTCAAATACCTTTTGAGATTTGCTCCAAACAAAAATGTCGGACGGAAGGAAGGATGGACGGAGACTATTTCTATATCCCCAACGCCTTTCGGCGAGGGATAATAAGTGCTAGTGGTGCTTGGTGTTTATGAAAAACTTTGACAAAAGTCATTATGATTTCTGGTTAAATGATTTTTTTAAAATCAAATTCAAAACCCTTAAAATTGTGTTGTTCTATATCTCATGGTCCACTATCAAGACATGTAGAATGTTTTTTGGTTTTTAAACACACATGAAACACTGTACGTAAGAAAACATGAAATGTTCCAGAAACAAATATTATGCTACTAAGTAGGATTTTAATGATATACTATGCTCAATTTGATATTGAAACAAATATTGATAATTGCTGGCACAATCTCTTTGTAAAAATGAAAAATAAATAACGTATTAACTTCATTCAAAGTAGAAATGTTATGTTTAAAATTCTAACACACTATAGATGGTTACAATGTGAATATATCTTAGCATTAAAAAGAGGAAAGACCAATTTTACAAGACCTGTATTGAGAAACGCAGCCTCCCATACATAGATTTTTCTTTCTTTTATTGAAATTAGACATATTCAGTTAGAAATTTCATAGATTTCAATAAATTTCTTTGATTCAAACATTTTACTCATGGATGACCATAATATCTTTAATTTTTTTGCAATGATTTCATTAAAACAGGTAAACTGAAATTGTTCTTTTACAAATTCAACAAAAATTTGTTGTAAACTGCAGGAAAGAGATATAGCTTTATACATTTTAAGGGTGGTCATTTAGATTTAAGGAAAAAAAAAAAAACGAAACGGTTGCTGAACAATGTTGAATGTGAAACAAAATGACTGTATTTCATTTTCTACCTACCGATGACATCTTTAGTAAGTTCTGGATGATGTAAAACAAAGCTGACAGCTGATTGCACACAAATCGTCCTCACAGTAATACTGATGTCATTAAACCTGAAATATCAATTTTAATGTTTGTGATATACCAATATAAGGCCCCATTCTAATGCAAAATAAAGCCCCCCCCCTCCCCAATTAAAAAACATTCTCCCAACAGCAGCCTTTGAAAAGAAAACTTATATATTGAACTCTTTTGACTTCTTCCTTAAAAGAAGTGGCCAATTACTTGATCAATCGATCATGCACATGTTTAAAACAACTGAAATTCAGGTAGTTTTTTAGCTCTTAAAAATTACTGAAATTTCTCAAAAAATGCATGAACAATTTTCAATATTTTTAATGCTGGGGGCTTTTTCCCCATAAAAAGCTCAAAAATGTCCCGAAAGTGTGCACTTTTAGATCTTGATTATAAAAACATATTGTACTGTTATTAAAATCATACAAGTACTTAATTAAAAAAAAAAACAACAACAACAAAAACTTAAAACTTTTATTTAGGGTAAAAACTTCATATTTTCCAAAGACTTGACGAATTGAATTTGTGCCTACCTGCCCAGAAAACAGATCCACAGTGCTTTATTCTGGTCAGCTAGATTTGATTCAGGATCGGAGAACATCTTTGATAATATTTTAGTCACCTGTTTCCGTTCGGTCTCCTCATTACTCTGTGAACACATTATTTATGATTATCACACAAAAATATAGGGCTGTCAATTGAATTTTGAAATATCAATATATCATCGATATTCATCATCCGATACAATTCGATACAAAATTTCAAATATTGATACAAGCTAAATTGATTTTCTTCAGTTAGTGAATATAACTCTCTATTTAGCCTTATATGAGTAGTAACTTTTTTTTCCAGTTTACTTGGCTAACTTTGACTGTTTTCTAATGTCAGTGACAAAAATTACAGAAAAAACAAACTTTCTGTTAGTTTGTAGTATTTGTAATGTGTATAACACCATGTTCCCAACTGACCACATATTTACAGTGGAACCTGTCTAATCCGAAATTGTCAGGACCAGAAGAAAAATTCGGATTAGAAAGGTTTCCGGATTAGAAAGGTTTCCAAATTAGGTTTTTTAACATGTTTTTTCATGTTATTTGCAAAAAAGTTTAAGTAAAGGAAACGGGAATGCATTTGAAATTGCAATTTAGATATTTGATTTTTGCAGTCTCTTATCGTTCATTTTAATACATGTACTTGTGAATACAAAAATAAAGAAATAAAAAATAAATCAATAAGCAAAAATATTAGGTCCTTAAGGGTAAGTTAACCTACGATGTTAAACAGGGGGCCCAAAGACAAAAATTTGAAAATTTTTTAACCCGCATTTTTTCAATTTTGGGTTTACTCGTACCCCTTTTCAGGCCCCAAAACCCAAATTTCATGCAGTTTTTTTTTAATTTCCTTTTTAAAATTAATCATGTTCTTTAAAACCTATAAAAAAAGGATAAAAAAATATTTCTTTTTGCATTTTTATAAAAAAATTTTTTTATAAAAAGGAAAAGGGAAAAAAACAATAAATTTAAGCAATTATAGAAGATTTTCAAGGAAAAGTTTAATTTTTAATTTTCCCCCCTTTGCAGACCCATACTTTGTCACCCTTTAATTTCAAAACGAAAAAAACCCCTACCCGTTTGGGTGTATTTTTTTTCCTGTAATATGTGCGATTATTGTTGTTTTGAATAAGTGTGTGACATTTGGTAAAATCTGTTCGGATCCGAGAGGTAAATTCTAGAGTAAAATAAGAACAAAAATAGAAAAAATCGTCCGGAATTCGGAGTAGACAGATTCCGGATCCGAAAGGTTTTTTACTATTGAAAATAGAACGAATAAAATCGGGACCGGACACTTCGTTCGGATAAGAAAGGATTCCGGATTAGAAGGGTTCGGATTAGCAAGGCTCCACTGTATATGGATTTCAAAGTTGATATATTGATATATCATTGATATTTGTCTCTTGATATATGGATACAAAATTTTCCATCATAATAACCCTACAAAATACAGTAAAACTTGTTCTCAATGACCACTCTAAAGAATTCCAATACAAGTACTTTGTTGACAAGTGAAGTTTTCAATCAAATTGATAGTTTTGATATATCATTAATCAAGAGGAAAGATGATTTAACAAGAGCTATCACAGGAGACAGCGAAGCTCGACTAATAAAATACTGACCGCAGTAAAGAAGACAAAACTATGAAAGGAAAGTCAATTGTGTATAATTATGTATATATAAAAAATAACATTTGTTAACATAATTTTAAGTGCAAGGGGGAATTATTCTGGAAATAATCAAGCTAGAGTTATGAACCTTGTCACACAACATGTGTGTAATGATAAGAAATATATATTTGAAGTTTGAAGTAGATACTGAAAAAGTAAAGACGTAATAATATTTCTTAAAGAATATCCCAAGTTCAAAGAGAGATTAATCTCTAAATATTGCTTCAAGAGTTATAAACCTTGTCACATAAGATGTAATTGATGAGAAGGAATAAGTATTTGAAGTTTGAGGTAGATACCTTTAAAACTAAAGAAGTTATAGTAAAAATAACATTTTTCAAATAAAAAATCTAAGTTTATGGGGAGATAATTTTTTCAATATTGGTGCTAGAGTTATGAACCTTGTCACATAACACGTGGTTAATGATAAGGAACATATAATTGAAGTATGAAGTTAGTCCCTTAAGAAATAAATAAGTAACAGTGAAAAATGATATTTTTAAGGAAAATTCTAAGTTCAAGGGGAGATAAATCTGTAAATATTGGTGCTAGAGTTATGAACCTTGTCCCATAAGATGTGGTTAATGATAAGGAAAATATGTTTGAAGTATGAACTTGATCCCTTAAGAAATAAAGAAGTAACTGTAAAAAATAGTATTTTTTAGGAAAATTCTATGTTCAATGGGAGATAAATCTGAAAATATTGGTGCTAGAGTTATAAACCTTGTCACATAAGAAGTGATTGATGATAAGGAACGTATATTTTAAGTTGATATCATAAGAAATGAAAAAAGTTATAGTGAAAAATGTTTTACTGCACCAAAACCTTAATCTGATATCTGGACACGGACGCCGAGCAAGTAGAACAGCTTTCCATATACTTTGTATAGTAGAGTGTCTTTACATCGCATTTCACTCTAAATTTCATATTCAGCTAAAGCCAACCTTTTTTCAAAGAATTTTGGCCAAGTCTAATACTGCTCTTTGTGGCCTCATGTTCACGTATTTAGGTCTTGTGCATCCCAAACAACAAATGCTTGATCAGTCCTGGTTTACAGTAGATATCCGGGTTGTTGTTGTTTTTATAAGATTCCTTTGCAATTTATAAACAATTTTACACCAAGACATTCAACCAATGAAATTCTTTTAACACACAAAATTCATTTACTGTGTCAAGAGTGGAAATTTTAACTTTTTGAGTAAGTGAACCAATCCCCCTTTCCTATATAACACACTTTTTTCCTAGGCAAATAAAATTTTTCCCTACAACTGTGGAAATTTTAACTTTTTGAGTAAGTTTATCTATTGAGTAAGTGAACCAATCCCCCTTTCCCATAAGACAATGCACTTTTCTCCTAGGCAAATAAAATTTTTCCATACAACTGTAAACATGATCAAGGATGAAAGGATGGTTAAATGGGAGTTTATTAAACTGTTGACATTTGTGAATCACTTTGTTGAACGTCATTGCACTTTAACTTATATTTAATAAAGCCTCTACACAGAGACTACTTTGTACATTTATTTCAAAACAAGTTATACAATTATTGTATGTATGTGAAGCAAGAACTGCCTGAAATTCTCCATTAAAGATGGGGAAAAAAAACAGACAGAACCCTGATTCTTAATCTTAAAAAGATCTTACAAACTCATAGTACTTTCTTCAAAACTGGCATTGTGGTCGAAAGTGAATTACATAAAATCAAAAATAAAATTCTAGTCATAACCAAACCAAACATTACTTGAAGAGTTATAACACATGCTCAATATTTAATACATGTATAAAACTGGTGCCTTGAAAATCAGGTCATTTACCTTTAGTTTAAACTCTAGTTGAGGAAGTACAGCTAACAATACAGACGGACAGATAGCATTCAGCTCATAGATCAGGTCATATAGATGTTCAGACAGTTCACTCTCTGATGTCTTACCCAGCATCAAGGCGTTGTTGAAAAACTGAAACATTCATATATTTACAGGGATATAAACAACTGTATAAGTGGTTAAGTTTATAGTGACATGGAAAAAAATGGAGTATTTTGAGAATGGACCTAAAATCGTTAAAATTTCCACTAGCGTCAATATCAACTTACCTATCTTTAAATTTTACCCTTACATGATTCGATAATATTTCTTCACCCAAAATGTCTGGAATTTTAAATTCACTAACAGTTCAACATGCGGAAATATCCACATACATAGTAACTCTGAAAAATTCAGTAAGCCAGCCAGATTAATAACTTTTGTTATCATGAAGCCCAGCCTACAATCTATTTGCCCAGTCCTTAAATTATGATTTTTGTAAAGAAAAATAATGTTTGTGTAAAAATTGTGTTCATCAACTTACTTTTTCTTCATTCAACTTATTAATTGTTCTTTTTCTTCATTCAACTTATTAATTGTTCTTTTTCTTCATTCAACTTATTAATTGTTCATTTCACTCAATGTATTATGAATATATAATAATAATAAAACATGACATTTTTCTATTACAATGTAAACAAAGCAACAAACTTGTAAAAGTCATGCAAACGCTTTCTGAAGCATATGCCTTTTACATGGACAATTCTTTTATTTATTATTTTGTAAACACAAAGTTTCATGAAAACAATTATTATTAAATATTAATAATATCTGTCATATGTTGCGGTTCAGATCGGAATATCCGTCCCGAGGTGACCCGCCCATTGGGCGGTAACGAGGCTTGTCGAGTTACCGCCCATGGGTGGGTAACCGAGGGGCGGATATTCCGGTCCAAACCGCAAACATATGTCAGATATATTTTCTTGCATATTCTACCATATTCCATTATATTTTAAATTCTTTATCTTTATTTTCAATGGAAATTTATATCATGACAACCGTAACTACTTGCTTACAACAGCGTATGAAATTGCAACTTCATTCATAAAGGTAAAATGACGTCATCCAAAGCGTGCCATTGTACAGCACGCGGCTCATCTGGCACCCCCCATGCCAGATGAAATTTCCGGCATGGGTAAAACTAACGTAAAGGCCAGTCTGCTATGCAAGAAAACATATGTCTCCAATACTATCTATATTTTACCCAGACACTTTCAAACCATCAAACCAAGCATTAAACTGTTTTATAACAGATTTTCACAAACTGTTAAGACTTCATTCCAGCACATATTAACATACTGTCAATGTTATCAATCATTCTAACGAAAATTAACACAGCTTAACAAAACAAAACAAAATTACTTAGTGGCGGCGTGACTGAGTGGTTAACATGTCTGACAAGTAATCCAAGGATAGCCGACTGCGTGGGTTCAAAACCTGTCTATGCAAGCAGTTGTTTCCTTGAGCAAGAAACTTTACATTCATTGCTTAGTACTGGTTGGTTCGAGGAACGGATTCAAGAGTGTTTCAATAAGCTTACAGCATCCAACATAATCAAACTAAAATAAATTTGTACAAACTAAAACTAATTACTTACATTTTGTACATATGGTTCTATAGCATTTGATGTTTTGATAAGAAGATCTTTGGCAAGGCCATATGTCTGCTTGTTTTGACTCTGAAAAAAAAAATAATAATTAAAATACAAATCAACATTTTGTTTTTTCTTCTATTCAACTGTTTTACCATTCCTATGGCTTAACAAGAAGACCATTTAATGTCAATCTCAAACACAAGCAGCTGATTTAGGGGTAGAAAAATTCAACTGCTCAGGTTGTCCATGAGCCTGTATAGAAAAGTAAATTTTTTCAATTATCTAATTTATTTATATCATATGGATAAGTAAAAAACTGATTAAGATAAAACAGACATATAAATCAAAATTAAATTATACCAGCTCTAAGGTTATAATGACCTTTTTGACATATTATATGTCCCTAACTAACAATGGAGTCACTACAAAATAAATATCCAATATCACTGTGTACAAGAAATCTATTCTAGTTATATCTTTAATCTTCAAGCCATTCATTTTGATTCCAGAACAACAAGACATTACCTGAAAGAGGCTCATAATAATTTAAGAAATATTCACAATAACAACTCAATGATTTCACACAATTTTGCGCCAGCTCCAAACTTCCATCTTCAACCTACAAGTACTGAACATGGAATTTTTTGGCAACTGCTTAATGTAGCGGACTTCAAACCACTTGACTGTTGCTGTACTCTCTATGGCAGTGAGAATCCTGCCATGACAGCAGACTTATGCAGATAGCTTACGAAATCAGTGGGTTTTTTCTTCTTTATATAACTACTACCCTAAAACAGTACTCTTCCCAATAGAAAATGAACATTAAAATTCTCAATTTCCAATGTTTAAATTTCTAAAATGGTTGTTCAAAATTCCCACAAGGCCAAGTGATTTCTCTGAAATCATTTAAACATAATAGTTCAATAGTTCTACCTGGACAGTGGAAGCTGTCAGCTGTCTTTCTCACTGTTTATTAATGACTTATCTTATTTGTAGCTGAAAAAAATGCAAAAAATGCAAAAAAAAATTCCCAATTTAAGTGAAATAACGCATTTTTTTCCCAATCCGTCTGGAAAAAAACGCAGAATATGTCAAAGGTTTCTACTTAGGTTCCCTATAAACCTGACATAATGCATCGATTCCGAATGTCTTTCTCACAAATCAGTTTCAATTCTATCAATTTTGACCATCACAGTATCCTTCCATATCTTTCTTTGTAATATTTACCTTCTGTGGCTCCACAACATTGATAAGAAGTATATCTAATAGTTCCTGGGATACAACATCAGCTTCTGTTAACAGTGGTGACATCATGTCCAACATAAAATTCTTTACTTTTGTAGTATGTTTTTCACTGAAATGTTAAAGATAAACAAGATATGTTTGTAAAACATGTATGTCCCCTATCGGCAGCCAATTTGTCATGTGATCAGGTTATTATGCATGACTTCTGACCCAGAAAACAAGCAATTAATAAGGGCTATCTAGTATCTACTGGTCATGACTAGTCACAAGGTAATAATTATTGTGACCCTATAGGTTGTGTGCAGCAATTAAAGTTATTAAAAATCTTACCAAATAATATATACATAAATTTTATGAATCACATAGGCCTCATTAATGACAGCCAAGTTGTTCTATTACATAAGACCTTCAAATGTGTATACCAAAAGCACATAAAAATATCAACCAAGGCAACTTGAGTTATTGGTCAGAAACGGTCATTAAGTACAAGGTCACTATGACATTGACCCCTTGACCCCAAAATCAATAGGGGTCATCTACTGGTCATGACCAATCATCTTACCAAGTTTGAAGTCTCTAGGCCTAAGGGTTCTTTAGTTATTGATCGGAAACCGTTTTTGCCTAAAAGGTCATTTTGACCTTGACCTTTGACCCCTTAACCCCTAAATCAATAGGGGTCATCTGCTGGTCATGACCAATCATCATACCAAGTTTGAAGTTCCTAGGCCTAAGCGTTCTTTAGTTATTGATCGGAAACCGTTTTTACCTACCTACAAGGTCAATGTGACCTTGACCTTTGACCCCTTGACCCCAAAATCAATAGGGGTCATCTGCTGGTCATGACCAATCACCATACCAAGTTTGAAGTTCCTAGGCCTGAGGGTTCTTTAGTTATTGATCGGAAACTGTTTTTACCTACAAGGTCAATGTGACCTTGACCTTTGACCCCAAAATCAATAGGGGTCATATGCTGGTCATGACCAATCACCATATCAAGTCTGAAGATCCTAGGCCTAAGCGTTCTTTAGTTATTGATCGGAAACCGTTTTAACATACAAGGTCAATGTGGCATTGACCTTTGACCCCAAAATCAATAGGGGTCATCTACTGGTCATGACCAATCACCATACCAAGTTTGAAGTTCCTAGGCCTAAGGGTTCTTTAGTTATCACTCGGAAACCATTTGGTCTACAGACCGACGGACGGGACGGACCGACAAGTGCAAAGCAATATACCCCCTCTTCTTCGAAGTGGGGGCATAATTACTGTATTATATGTATTTTATATTGCTGTCAATTTTTTTCACACATTATGGAAAATAATGCAAGATTTCATTTTGTATGATTTTCATATTTTTCTATTGATCAGAAAAATTTAGATCATTTCGGGTTTTTGTTTTTATTTTCAGCAGTAAAAATAACATAACTTGGCATAAAACTGGTATAACACTATCTTCTTATTTTTAAAATATAAACTAACATGATATCCAGAATGTAAATTTTGGTTGAAGTAAAATAGTTTTTTTGTTTGTTTTGGGTTTTACGTCACATCGACACAGTATAGGTCATATCGCGACGTTCCAGCTTTACTGGTGGAGGAAGACCTCAGGTGCCCTTCCATGCATTATTTCAGGCACAAACGGGTACCTTAGTAGAACCACTGACGTTCCGTAAGCTAGCTGGATAGCTTCCTCACATGAAAGAATCCAAAGTCCCTGTCGGGATACGAACCCACAGAGGTGAGGGGCAAGTGGTTTGAAATCAACGACCTTAACCACTCGGCCACGGATGCCCCAGTAAAATAGGTAAAGTTTGAGATGTTTTAACAAGAATATCTAAATAAAGACAGAAAACACCGCCAATCAACAGATATCAGAATATCATTACATTTAGCAACAAGAGCCTGGTTACATAGAGGATATTTGTTTAGTTCAGTGTAAGATCGGAATATATTTCACCGAGTGAGCACCAAAAGGTATATTTCACGAGTGGCGCAGCCACGAGTGAAATATGAACTTTTGGTGTTCACAAGGTGAAATATATTTCGATCTTACACTAAACTAAACAAATTTTCTTTTTATTATATGCAAAGAAACGTTTAAAAAGACATTAAACCTAATACTGAATGAAAAGCGCGCCAAATAATAATACAACGTGACGTCATTTACGACGTCACGTCATTAAGTTGGTACCCAGTACTGTGCACGCTTGTATTTCACTGAAACAAGGTAAGGGGCTTAAATTCAAAACAGTGAAATTATCAAAGTGGTAATTTCACTGTTTCAAACAGTGAAATTACCAGTTTTATATCACTGATATATTTCTATAAACCACCAAAAAGCATGTAATAAACATGGTTAATCCCCTCCCCTGGAAGAAGTTGCCTTAAATTTGTACTTTGGTATTCACTTGCGAGAGGAAATTCTTTGAGTCCCTATAGTTATGGTCATGCTAAGTACAGTTTTCAAGTAAGTGGAAAAAGAATAAAGCAATGGAGAAAAGGTTACCATAACTAGTAACCTATTTAAGATTTATTTATTTTCTATTATTTATGTCAAGAGTATTAAGTTTGAAGATAATCACTAAAGTACATTAGTAGTTACGCTCAGGATTATTTTCCCAAGTAAATCTGATGAAGGGGAATAACTCTAAAAGAAGGCAAGGGAGTTATTTTTCTTGCACAATGCACTTCCTACCAATGTGCTATATAAGTGTATTTAGAGTGAAGAAATCCCTCGAGTCATTTTTGATTTATGTTCAGACAAAGTTTTTCAAAAGAAAACAACTCTTAAAGAATGCAAAATAGAGGAATTGTACTTCCACACTCCAACTCTAGTCAGACTTTGAAGTATGAAAAACTTCGCTCAAATACTTTAAGTGTTATATTCCAGACAAATTTTGTATGGAAGAATGGAAACACAGAATCACAAATGCACCAACAGAGTCCATTTGTAATATTCCCTTCGCTTTCAGGGAGTGGATGTAAATCAGTGAAAAAAGTAGGGGATATTTGACTTACTTGATCACAGAAAACATCAGTTTGAAAAGACTGCAGAAGATTTCCTGATTGTCATCTAGCTCTATACAAATGTTGAAAGATTTCACCCATGCTAAATTCTGCAAAAATAAATATCAACTAACCCTTTTACAAATAAGCTAAATATAAATCAAAGCTGTCAATAAAAATTAACATTTATATATTTTACTTACAGTCCTTATTGTCAGCCATTTAATTATCATTTTCTATATGCTTAAAAATTCACCTTTATAAATGCAATGTCTATCAAAGTCAAATGTATAATTTATTTCTAAGAGTATACTTGAAATGAAACTTAAAATATTAAAATAAGAAAAGTTGACATACATTATGCGGTTTCAAGAAAATGGTCATATAACAATTTAAAGCTTTACTGGTGCATTATTTTAGGCAATAGCACCAGAGTAGAATCATCAGCCTTTTGTAATTCAGCTAAATGGCTCCCTCACATAACAGAATCCAGAGTCCTTCACTTAGATTTAAACTCAAAGTCATGAAGGAGATTAGGTTTGTCAGCAAACTTGACTGAAGTTGAACCTATAAGGAAGTCTCCAAAAGTAACCTCACCACTACAGTAAGCATGTTTAATGTAACAAACCTCCAGAAGGTAGAAGTAACGCTTGAAAGTAGGTGAATTTGGGTCTTCTAAACCTCGCAACTGTTTGATGAGAAACATGAAAATATCCTGGAAGAGAATAATTATTCAAACATTTCAAAAATAGCATCATCATCAAATCAATCATTAGACAAAACATTTCCTTGATTGACAGAATTATCCCTTTCTAACTCAAGTGGATTCTTCATTGCTTAACTAAGGGATACATGATGTTGACACTTTGAAGTAATATTCTCTTTTACATTTCCCCTTTCTACTTTCTACAAGCTTTCGAACTGTCATAAATAGTAACGCCTTAAAGCAGTAATCTGTTAGTGTTAGTTTCACTTCTCATATTGTAAAATAGCACCATTACATTAATCAGTAAAAGAAAAAAACATTAATCAGTAAAAGAAAAAAACACAAAAAAAAACAAAAAACATTTCAATAAAAAATATTATAAGCAAAGTGTTCTTTTGTCAGGCTTTCAAAATGCATTGCCTTATTTCATAAACAGCGTAAGGCTCATATATTACAGTTGCTTTCTCACTCTCTTTGTATCAAATACAATGGTTCAGTGGCTTGTATCCATCTATTTTTTGGTCAAATTAGAACAGCACTAAATGCACCTTGAAAAAGTAACTATTTTTCTGATGTGAATGAGCATGATCTCCCAATTCTGCTTTAAAAAAAAATACAACAAAGTCCTTTATCAAAGAGTTAAAATTTGAACACAAAAAGTTATCTAGCATCTTAGATTAGAAGCAATTACCTTTAAATGTGCGGCATCTCTGAAGGGTGCCTCTGGAGCAAATATCCTGAAGACATCAGCAATACAACAAGCTACAAGAAGTCGCACATCCTTGTTATGGTGTTCCAGGAAGAAATCTGTGGCTAGATGTAGAGCAAGACCTGTATACTGATCGTTGTCATCCTGGCCCATATCCTGGAAGGCTCTCGCTATCAACTATAAACAGAACTGACATCTTAAAATCCCTCAATTCACAATTTTTGGGGCATACACTATTCCCAATAGAGTATATATTTTTCCACCAATAAAAAAAAAATTCCTTTAAAAATAGGTCTTGTGCTACTTAATCAGGCAACCTTAAAGATCCTATATGTTATTATTGAGGTTGTATACCACACTTAAGTGAAATTTTATATAATTATGTTACTTTGTATATAATTATGCTTATAAAACAATTTTCAAACATCGGAGAATATGTAAAATATGTACTGCAAAAATTTGTGCACATTTGTCTGTATGTAAATTTTTACGCAGCAACATAAAAAAATATCAAATGATAACTTAAATCAATAAGATGATAAAATGAAGTTACCTTTAGTCTTCTAACAAGTTCATCTTTACCAAGCTCCTCTGTGACTTCCTTACAACCAGAAGGATAAATTATCTTCACAGATTTCGTTGTTCCTCGAGCTATCACACTCATGGTGATGCTTCACCTGAAAACACATAAGTCAACAACTCAACATCATTCAAACTAAGCTAACTTCCAAAATTCACCATGAGTAAACAAACATTTAACTGCTTACCATTCATAAAATAGCTCCCAAAGCAAGTTTAAACTTTAAATGCTATCTAAATTATGCCTTTTGCTGACTATCTGAAATATGCAATTTAAACTATATTTCATAAATTATTTTTCCTGCCATCAACATTTCATGCGCCAATGAAAACTCTCCAGTCCTTTTTCTCTCAAAAAGTAGGATGGCAGGCATGTTACAAGTAAAATGTGTTTTGAAATTTAGTGAAAGTGCTTGTACTAAGGACATTTAAAATGGGACCAATTTGATATTATTTATCTATTATTATAGAATTGAAAGTGTTTACCTTCTTGGAATACTTTTCTATAAATGGCAAGCAGCTAAATTTGTGGTTACTCTTGGTTAATATAAAAGCTCTATTGGAAATGTTGTGATTTTGCAGTAAGTTTCCATTTGTGATACTTTATTAATCATATTAATGATACATGATGGAAATTATAATATTTAAGTATAAGTATGGGGTGAGCAAGTCCCTCTTTTTAAAAAAATTGCAAAAAGAGAGATGCACTGGTTTTGATTTGAAGTGGAAATATGAGTTTCCTTGGGTTGAAGGGATTGATGGAGGGAAATAATGCATTTTAACTGCTAAAATTAGTAGATAATGTTTTCATGGACCAAATTAGATATTTTTTTTTTGCAGATTGCATATTATTTATACGAAATACCCTGCCGATGCCAGACTAAATTTTTTTAAAACATAATTATATTCTTGAAGGTTTGCAATTGTTAAGGTTTGCACAAGTCCAAAATTTTCTTAAAACCCCACAAACAAAAGGGGGCACATCCACCTTCTGGCAACCCCCTGATGTATCTTTTGGTTGGGGGACCGCGCCGAAAAAGTGGTCACTTTTTTAAACAACATTTCTCAAACAAAACAAGTGTTGGGGGCCTAAATAAGGCATTTTTTTATCATTTGAAACAACAAAAAAGTAAGGGTGTAACGGTATACCGTACTAGCGGTATACCGTACCGTCTTCACTCGGTACGGTTCACAGTACGACAAATCACCCATACGTACGGCATTTTAAACAATTTTCAAGGGGAGTAATTATTTCAGTAAAAATTGCAGAAGATGAATTTAAATCAGGGTCAGTGTCTTTTTAGTCGAAATATAGAAGCATTTTGGATTTAAGGTGAAAAAATAATTTAGCAAATGTCTTCTTTTACTGCTATTTCAATGTGCTGAATTTAATTTTTCTGACATTGTTATTTTTGTAAGACCTGACCATCAGCTGAAACTGCCTTTTTGGAAACGATTTTTGGCAAGCTGAAATTCGTGAATAAATGATAATACGACACCTTGACACATTTGCAAGTAAACCCCACATTGAATTTGTTGAATCCAAAATATTGTCAAAACACTGCAATAGACAGCTAGTTGTGTAGAGTTATGGCTAGTATTGGCTACGCTATTTTGTTGGATATTTTTTTCCATACTGTTCCATATTGTCAACGGATATATGTAACTGTAAGTAAATACGTAATAACCGTTATGAATGTGTTATAAGTGAGTAAAGTAAAATAATTTTTGTGTTCAGCTTATGCTCATTATTACACATAGTCCACAAATTGTTTCATCCAGTACCAGGGCACTCGTTTGGCCATTTTTGGGGCGGAATATCGGCCCCATTCCCCTCTCAAAATCATATGTTTTTTCCCCCTATTTCAGTAAAAAATTCCCCTCAAAAAAAAAAAAAAAAAAAATTGTAGTGTTAATGTTTGATATTTAAGAAAAAGGTGATGTTTTGATTTCATACAAATAAAATATATTTCTGTTTAACTTTCAATGGACTGAAAACTAAAATACAGTAGATCTAGTCAACAACGCTGTATGTTAAAACCGAAAGTAGCAGGAAGTGTACAGAAGGGAGGTAACTCCTGTAAAATTATTGACAAAATTAATGTGGCAGATTATCATCGTAGGAGTTTACCTTATATTCCATTTGTTTAGAGAATATACATACATTGTCATACTTCTGCTAGAAAATAAACAAAACTGTTTTAATTTCTGTCTGTTGTTGTTGGAAAAAACGTATTTCTTTTGCAGTTTCGTACTCAAATATTTTCGTACCAAATATTTTCGTACCCAGTTTTACAGTTTCATACAATTTCCTCTGAAACCAATACCTTTCTCAGTGTCTATTCTAGGACGCGCGATTGCGCGATTCACGCTAGTATTTTACAGATCGCGCACAATTCAAAATCATGTGCGTGAAAATCGCGCATCTATAAAAAAAGTTAATAAAACCGTAAAACTTCCATCCTGCATTATATTTGGTTGTTTTGTTTACATTTACACCGAAAACCGAAGGGAGGTAACTGTAAGCTAATTATAATAATTTAGTACCGTATGGTACTGGTTACGTGAGTTGACGGAAATTAACGGAATGTTCCGTATCGACCGGAACTAGTGTGCAAGGTCTGACAGTTGGGCGCCATTTTAGTGTAGTAAATAATCAAGAAAAATGAGGCAATTCCTAGCTTGGCTACGATCTAGACGTGAAAGATAGTTCGATTATTTGTATTGCCAATCCCTTTATAATCAATCGCGGCAGTTCTGTAATAATTTGTTTTCGTTTAAAAATTCAGGGGGGACAACTTCTGCTGCCTTAAATAAATATTATCGTTTAAATTATTTCATCGGTTGAACGCCTCAGTGTAAACTTAATGCAGACGATTTAACATTGGCAGTTTATATTGGCACCCTTTGATTTTGAAAATCGCCCCCTTTTTTGAAATAGAGGGGGGAAAATCACCCCTATTTTTCAATTCCTAGAATAGACACTGTTTCTTAGAAAAGTCATAAAGCTTTCTTCTTTGTTTTTATTTAATTCTTATTTCAATTTTCATTGTTATAATTGTTTCATTCTAAAGAACAGGCAGAAATATGTAGAAAATAGTTTAAGAACTGACCAGCGCAGATTGCAAAATAGTGTGATACATTTTTAACATTAAAAATAAAGAAAACATTAATGACTATAATAGGAAATAATTTTGCTGTGTTTCCATAACTTGGGTACAACATACCCTTGCCTAGGAAAATCTGCCTTTCCAGAACTTGTTGAGCTGAATCAATATTTTTTGTACAAGTTTTAAAAAAAAAAAAAAAACACAACAAAAGCAACTGTCAGTTTTAATTTTTTATCATAAAAAAATGCATTATAGTTGTTATAGCTTTTAATATGACCCTTATGTTTTTCAGAATTTGCATTTTACCCCTCACTCTAGAATTTGAGTGGTATAAAACCCTTGGCCAAAAACATATATCTGGACCTCTGATTGATGTCTGAGTCAGTCAAGTGCAATAAGAAAACAATAAAGAAAACAGTGAAATAGCCTTCTTCAAGAACAACTTCATGTTATATGTTTTATTTGTTAGGTCTATAGTAATAAATATACTAGCTATTGTAAGTAATGGTAGGAAATAGTGCCAAGAGTTAGTGTAAAACCTAAATTTAAAGAACTCATATATATGACTTAAAATTCCCCTTTTTGTCTTAAAATGACGCAAAATTCCCCTTTCTGAGGGTATGGGTACCTGTCCCCAAAAGTTGTCTAGTGCCCTGAGTACATCTAACTGCTGAACATTTTAAATTTTTCTATTAAACTTGAGTAATTTATCCAAAATAATCACCTTACATATAACAATACAAATGTGATGTTTTTATCACCTGTGCTTCTATATTGAATGATATTTTTATTGTAGGTATTTTACTTCTCAAAGCTTCAGAAAATATTAAAGCTTTTAGCATTTTACTTTAACTCAAAATGTCAATAGAAAACATAATGTTGTTACATCACAACTTTAAATTAATTTAGCATAATACATCCAGACCTGGGGTAATCATTAATTGTAATCATTGATTTTTTAATTGATTACATGATTACACTGTAATCATCATGTAATTGATTACCTAGCCCAAAATTGATTAATGTAATTGTAATTAATCAATTACAGCTAAAATTCTGTCAGTAATCATGATTACAATTTGATTGACATTGATTACTTTCAGATTTTACAGGAAACTATTTCAATTCAAATGATGCCATTATTTTACATGATACAGTGTAACTTTTGTTTTACATTTATACAGTAAAAGCCCTTAATTAAGACCATCATCTGGGCTGGACCAAAGTGGTTTTAATTGTGGGGTGGTCTTAACTGTGAACATTATCATTGCTTACATACTTTATGACAATGGTCTGTTTTAGTCGTTTTGTTTGAAAAAAAAACAGCTACAAGTGCAATATAAAAGACACTATAAAAGTACGTTTTGATATCTGATGAGAGGAAAACATATAATGATATTTCTGAAAAAAAATTAACTTAAAATTCTCTTTGGTCAGATTTCAATATCAATTATTATATGATGTAAATAAATCACCTATCAAATAAAAATTAATTTTTCACAAAAATAAATTTGCTAGAAGCAACATTAAACCACTCTAAAATTTACCTTTTCACCTTATTTCATACAATAACCCAATAATAACAGTTTTTCACACCTTTTGAAATTAAGTGTCATGCAAAGCATTCAAGCAGATTATAACAACAAATTTAAGATCTAGATAGGTGTTGATTTTAATATCAGTGGTCTCAATAGTTGAGTCAAATTGAGAATAAAGCAAAGAATTTGGACTGAATTAGGTAGTCTTAAAAGTGGATAAGCAGTTGTTCTTAATTCTGGATCATGTAACAATTGACACAAAGAACCTTGTAAAAATAGTCTTATTAAGGGGATGGTCTTAGTTCAGGTATGGTCATCAGTAGGGATTCTACTTTACATTGAATGTAATCAATTATCAATCAATTACTCTCTTAGAGTAATTGTAATTCAATTGATTACAGAGGTAAGTCTGAGTAATCAATAGTAATCAATTACAATAAAATCAGAAAGTAATTGTAATTAAATCAATTACTGATCAATGTAATCATCACCAGGTCTGAATACATCTGTGTGAAAATATAAAGTTTAAATGGATTACAGACAATTTTCTCTAGTCAACCTGTATCGTGATACGTATCTGTACTGTGATGCATATCGTGAGCGTATCGTTACTTACACCCTTACAAAAGGGGGGGGGAAGGTGTGTATATAGCGTAATGGCTTAATAATGATGCTTCGCTATTTTACGGACTGTTTTTTAGTTTAAAGGTTTTGAGAATTAAACCTATTGAAACAAAAAAGGAACAAGCATTTGATAGTATTGCGGGCAATACAGTAGTCCCCTACCGGTCCCTCAAAAAGTTCTTTAATTGTCATACACTCCTGTGTATTGCCATTTATAATGAATTTGAGGATGAAGTCTGTATTTGAAAATATCAACCACAAAACATAATAAAATAAGTTTGTCTATATCACAGTAATGTGTTAAGTTTCCATGCTTAGTAAGGAAATTATGTTTATACAACCTTGTCATATTATTACGATGTGGGATTTTAAAGTAAATCCTATAAGGAATGAAGAAGTTGGAGTGAAAATACAAGTTCAAGGGGGACATAATTCTGGAAATAGTCTTGCTAGAGTATTTAACCTTCTCAAAAATGTCGAGTGATAATAAGAAACATATATATGAAGTTTGAAGTAGATACATTAGGAAATAAAAGAAGTTATTTAAAAAAAGACAACTATTTTTTTCCCTAAAAATTTTAAGTTCAAGGGAGGTAATACTGATATTTTTTTGTGCTAGAGTTATAAAACCTTGTCAATATGATTGTGGTTGATGACCAGAAACTTATATTTAAAGTTTGAAGTAAACACCTTAAGAAATAAAGAACATATAGTGAAAAAGCTGAAAATTTAAATCAGAAATCTTGAAATTCAGGCTATTTTTTGCCATAGCAACCAGAATTTTCAACATAGGAAGAAAGAAAAAAGATGTGCATATAATCTCCAGACTGCCATCTACCCATATTTCAAGTTTCATAAAAATATTTTCAGTACTTTTTGAGTTATCACTGGATCCAGTTTATGTGTAAATTTGCCATATTTTCAGACTATTTGTTGCCATAGCAACCAGAATTTTTCAACATAGGAAGAAAAAAAAAAGACGTGCATAATCTCCATACTGCCATCTATCCATATATCAAGTTTCATAAAAATATTTTCAGTACTTTTTGCGTTATCGCGGGATCCAGTTTTGTGGACGGACGGACTGACGGACTGACAGACAGACAGACAGACAGACGGACAGACAGACGGACGGAGGGTAAACCTAAAGTCCCCTCCAGTTAAACCGGTAGGGGACTAAAAAGGCAGTGTTTATTCTAGGATTTGAAAAACGGGGGATTTTTATTGAAAAGTGAGAATTTATTACATTTTGTTGAATCTTTTCCTTCTTTCTCTATGTAAAATTTTTCCCCCTTCCTCTGAATTTGTTTGTTTGTTTCATTTTTACGGCCTTTCCTCAACAGTATTTCAGTCATATAGGCTGGTTAGTTTCCTAAAATCGTTCCTGGAGATTACACCAGTACTTAGACTACCTTCCTCCGGCTAAACTACCAAAGCATCTCCCGGGGATCGAACCCACGCCAGAGAGGTTATTGGATTAGAAGTCATCGACTTAACTAACCCCCTTCTTACCACGGAGGGCGCCCTACCTCTGATAAAAAAGGGGGGGGGAATTCTCAAAAAAGGGAGTGAATCCCCCCATCCCCCTCCTAGAATAGACACTGAAAAGGATGATTATTATCATAATGATCGATTACAACACTTTTTTTCTCGCCTTCTGGAGATGACAATGATCGATATTTGTTAAATTGTACTTTCTTTACTGTAGCCAACATGTTGATTTATCTCAAAAAGTAAACAAACGAACAGAATAGCTGTTTCTTGATTATAATCCTCGCTTAAAGACATAAAATAAATATTGCATTTTTTAGACTTTCCATAATAATTTTGAAAGTGCCGTAACATTTAGACAAATTCAGTGTGTCCTGGCAAAGCCATACCTGACTCACGTACGGCTAGAACTTTTGGCTAGCCAATACACATCATGACAATATTTGATGTATTGAACAGTAACAAGATGAGATGGTAAGTAATCAGTTATAAAACTTTCCCAATATACACAATTTGCAAGTTATTGGGTTAGGTAGTTCCTGTGACTAAAAAGTTTTATTTTCTGCCCCGGGATTTTTGGGTTTTCTTGAGGTTTTTTGGGGGTAAAAAACCCGCCCCAAAAATTATAAAACCCCAAAGTAATTTTTAAAAAGGGGGGACATAATCAAAAAAAGAGGGGGAAAATTGAATTCCGAATTACCCCAAAATTTTTTGGTTTTTTAAAAAAAAACAGCTGCGGGTAGATCAGTTTCTCAATTTATGTTTTTGGACTTTAATTTTTTGCCAGTAAACTTCGAATCGTGAAAAAAAATTCGATTTTCAAAGGGGTCATCTCCCCTTTTAAATAATCGCAAAATAACCCAAAATTCTTTTAAATTTTTTCCTTTCACGCAAAATTGGGATAATATAAACAATTATACTGTTTGTATTTTTTGTTTAAAACCCGCAACTGAAAAAAAAATCGCCTTATTTTTCTTTTTTTTGGGGGACGGGAAACCGGGAGGCGAACCGACATTGTTCCCCCCAGACAAAATGTTTTTTTTAAGGAAAAGTTTGATTTGGTAAATCTTTTTGCTTTTAATTTTTTAAAACCCAAACTATCCCGAAGTTTACTGTCATTGGTTTACCCCTTTTAAGTTACTGTGTTTTCATAAACCCAAGGGTTTTCTGAAAATTTTTTATTTATGGAAATAATAGTTTCCCCTTTCTAGTGAACATTTTTAAAATTCCTTTACCCGTACCCAAACCCATGGTTTCATGGGGGGTTTCAAAAGAAAAACAACGGTTAATTAAACTCAAATTAAAGGTTTTTGCCCCGTAAAGTTTTTAAACTTTAATTTTACCCCCTTTTCCCCCATGGGTCCAAAAACTTAATTTGCATGACTTCGTTTAAGGTCAGTTTATAAAAAAAGATTTTCCCCTGTTTTTCTCGCATTTGGGCATGTTTCCAAACCCCTTTTAAATGCCCTTCCCCAGTAAAGGTCTAGGGGAATTTTCCCTTGGGGGGTTCCGAAAACGTACCCTATATATATTTCCCCCACTTAGTTCCCCCGGTACTTTAAACTTTTTTAAAAAACCCAAAAAGAAAAAAACAAATAAAAACTTTTTTGGTCCCAAAAATTGTCAAAAGCTAAAACCCCAAAAAGGTATTTTTTCCCCTTATTGCACAAGGAAACCCAACAATTTTTTTAGTCAAATTTAAACCCAAAACGAGCCCCTTTTTATGTCGGCCTTTTTTAAAAACCCCCGTATGTCTTTTTTAAAATCCCCCGGGTAGTGGTTTTTACTTTTTTATTTTTTCATGTTTCGGTTGAAATTTTATACATGTTTTTTTTCCGTTTTGTTTTTAAAATATTAAAATTATCTTTTATTTTTTGTAACCCAAAAATTGTTTTTTTTCAAAAAACAAGCCCATTTAGAAAAAAATTTTTGCCCCCAAACTTACCACAAATTTCTTTGGAAACTTTTTGTTGTTTTTAAAGAAATTTTTTAAAATTTTTTTGGTTTTACAAAATATTTAGATTTTTAAAAATAATTTTTGCCCCCAAAATTTTGGGGTTTAAAAATTTAAAACCCCAGGAAAAATTCCTTTCAAGTTATTTTCTATAAAAAGGGTTTCCCCGGGCCCGTTTGAAATATTGACCCCTATTTTTAAAATAGGTTGCCCAAAAATTTAATTAATGTTTGATTTTTGGGGCCCTTGAAGGGATTTTTTAAATATGCCCCCTAAAGCCCTTTATCCCCCGTTTAAAATTGAAACCCCTCCCCAGTATTTTAAAAGGAATTCCTTGTTCCCCATGAATTCCCTTTTAATTTTAAAAATTCGCCCCCTTTGTTTTAAAAATTGGGTTAATTATCTCGGGGACCCCGCCCTTGGTTTTTCCCCCGTTTCCCCACGACATACAAATTTGGGTATGCCCCCCCGAAAAAATGACCTCCGTGCGACCCCCTTAAAAAATTTTCGGGAAACCGGCCCCCCAAAAAACCCCCTTGTGGCCCCCGACATATACCTCGGGCAGACCCAATTATCCCCGTGGGGACCCCCCCCCCGATTTGGTAACTCGTGGCCCCCGAATTTATTTATCTCGTGCGCATTTAAATAACAAATACACCCCCAATTTTCCCTTTGTGCCCCTACAAATTATCCCAAAACCTAAAGAAAATATCTAATTTTAAATTATCCCCACTAACTTTGTTTTTTCCCAAAGGGTTTTGCGTACATAATGATTGCACTGGTTTTTTTCAAATAAAATTTTGCAAAAGAAGCTTTTTAAAACAGGCTTTGTACTTTTAAATGTTTTTTAAAGTTTCAATCCCACTGTTTATAGACGAAAACGGGCCAAATACTATTGCTCTTACATTCGCAAACCAATCTGTTACACTCCAAAATTACCTAAATGATAAGGAAAGTAATCCCTCAGTTACTACTTTCACTGAATCCAACTAGTGTTTTATAACTTGGCGTTGATATCTCATATGAATTCGGAATGTCCGCATGAATTTTAACAGTACCAGAGAGCAAATAAAACAGTGTTCCTACGCAGAAACAGAAAGGTCAAATCACAAACCAGACATTATAGTGTTCCTGCGCAGAAACAGAAAGGTCAAATCACAAATTACAGACATAAGTCAGATCAAAGTATGTTTCGAAGCATGGTCTTCCTACATGAAAAAAACAACAACAAATAGATGAAATCGCAAATGTCCGAAGACAAAGGAGAGCAGCCCGTTGGATTAAGCTATATCATGGTCTTTTTTCTAAGTCACTCCTAAACTGTAAAGAACATACGGCGACTTTCCAGCTTTATTGACGAAGGAAGACCTAGGATACACCTTCGTGAATCCTTTCAGGCTCCTGCGGGTATCTAAGTAGAACCACCGACCTTCCGTAAGCTAAATGAATAGCTTCTTCACATGAATAAAAGGCAGACAGACAGACACTCTATTTTTGAAATTATTTTGTTTCTTTCGGAAACTTATTTTTGTAATAAACTACACATGCTTGCTGGGAATATACATGTAATAGAAAGTAATTATTTTAAATGTACACTGTAGTTTGTATTTTTATGCGCCACTCATTACAAATATGAGCCGCGTCACGACAAAACCAACATAATGGGTTTGCGACCAGCATGGATCCAGACCAGCCTGCGCATCCGCGCAGTCTGATCAGGATCCATACTGTTCGCTATCAGTTTCTCTTTTTGTTTTTAGAGTTTGAAAGGGCGAAAAACATGGCCCTGATCAGCCCTCCCGGCCGGATGCGCAGGCTGGTCTTGGACCATGCTGGTCGAAAAATCCCATTTTGGTTTTTGCCCAATGACACGGCTCATATGAGGGGTTTGTTGAGAAGTCCCTGCGGGGGACCCTGTTACCTAAAAAAGGTCATACATTCCCAACCGGAATATTTGAACCCCCCCAAAAGGGACAAACTCAAATTTTAAAAAAAGGCAATTTTTACCTAGTTGCTTTATTCCCCAAACTTACAGAAGTTATTTATATTAACTTTTAAAAATTACCCCAAATTAATTTTTTTTTAAACAGGTTTAAAGAACTTTGTTAATGATTATTTTTTTCTAAACCCAAAAAAACCCTTTTTTAAATCCCCACCCCAAACAGTAATTAAACTTTTTTTGGAAAGTTGAATTAATCGCGGATTAAACTTAATTCAAATCGGGGAAAGTCAAGGGGATTTTATCAATGGTTTGTTTAAAGGGGAAAGCTAGCTTATATTTAAATAAAATTTAAAAACCCAACTTTTAAAAACCCCCGGTGAAGATTTTTCTTTTTCCCGTAAAAAATGTATGTGATAAACATTAAATTGAAAAAAAAATGACAATATGATTAATTATATGTACAGAATGTGAAGAAGAAAAATACATATTAAAACAGAAATGTCAAACTCAACGAATACGGACTTCATCAGCACTTTAGCTGACACGTTTTTCACGTGGTTTCATAATGATATCTTACCTGTCTGTTTTGCCATCTTTGACATTCTTGTGATAGTGATTGGCCTCGTTCTCAACATCCTCATGATTGTCACATTCAAGCAGCGTGGACTTTTTAATGAAGCTAGTTCATATATCGTGTTTGTAATGATCATAGCTGACTTTGTGAGCTATGTCTTTTTGCTGTTACCAAACGTTATTTCCGCAATAGCCATGAACTGGATTCTATCCAATCCTGTTTGTGAACTTCATGGATGTATGATATTCATACTCATGTTTGTAAACTTTGGATTTATAACTGTCCTAAGCATTGAGCGTGCTATCAAGTTGTACAAAGATGACGAAGAACTATATGAGAAAGTGTTTGAGTCTAAAACCGTTCGTAACGTTATCATTGCTATAATTTTGGCATTCGCGATTGTCATTGGATTGTTACCTGCGACAGGTGTTGCAGTCATCAAATATGATTTCTATCACCAAGGATGTATGTTGGATTATGTTGCAAGTCCTGCATTTTTGATCATCCACTTCATATTCACGGTGATACTATCAATGGTAATCGTGATTGTTTGTTACTCTCTCATTTTTAATGTTCGTCGTAAAATGCTGATAAAGAATCGTATGGAAAACGACAAAAAGTCGAAACCAGCAAAAGGTAGACATACAATAAGCTCTGATATCAGTGGGAATTGTCTACCGACAATAAGTGAAAATGAGGACGAGGTATTTACTGACAAAAAGAAAGACACTGCTTTCCACAAAACGAACGACAATGTGCAGTCCAAAGGAAAAAAGAATAGTATCAGACCAATTTCCCCACGTCGCCAATCACTCTTGTTTGAAGTGTTTAGTGATGATGAAGAAATCCAGCTTTCCTCTGGCCTTACATATAGAGCACTTTGGGAACCAAAATTTGGCCTTTACCTGCCTTTACATCATCTTTGTCGTTTCAAATGGGCACTTTCAAAAAAAGGACCATTATGGGGATTGAATATTAAATCACTCGGGTTTGGGAAAATTTGCACACGTGCTTTGTTTTTAAAAGCCTATTGTAAAAATTCTAGGTCACCATCGTCTTTTATAGACACGTGACAAAAGCGGACTATTCCGGACCCAATGCGAAATCGGGGGAAAGGTTTCTGTGGACCCGTAATTCCGTAAAGTGGTGTGGGTTTGGAAACATTAGAAAAATTGATTTTCCCCCCCAAACCCCGCCCCATAAAAAAGTTTTAAAAAACCTTATCAAACCAAAAGGAAGGAAAATCCTGTTTGGGAAAAAAAAGAGAATGCAGAAGAATAAAGGAATCTTCAAACTGAAGGAAGAAAGAAATACTTCACCGGACCAACCATTGAAAACTGAAAAGGAATCACCTGAACACAACAAAGAAGTCTCAACAATTGCACCTGTAGGTTCAACACCTATGACAGCCGGAAGAACATCAGTAACTCCGAGCGGAATCATTGTCAACACTTCTTCGAGTTCTTCATATATAGAAGAACAGAGGCAGAAACTTCTTGGATGCCAAGACAAGACAGTTCGTTTTGGGCAAACAACTCAAAATATGAACACCTCTCCAATACCAGGCGCTGTAAATGAATTGGAAAACGTATAAAACTTCTAAAAATAAGTACCACCATTACCGTTTCCCTACCACCAAATAGTCTATGTAGTCTAGATCAGATTAAACTACAACCTCAACGTGTTATTGTTACAATTATTTATATATTTAAAAGTATTTGCTATATCTCTTTAACTGTACGTGTTGTTAGAAAGTGAATATATAATTGAAATCAAAATAACCACGCAGAAGCTACTTTTATAAATGTAAAGATTTTCTCTCATTACCATCCAAGGACAAACACTATATGAGCCGTGTCACGACAAAAGCAACATAATGAGTTTGCGACAAGCATGGATCCAGACCAGCCTGTCCAGATGCGCAGTCTGGTCTGGATCCATGCTGGTCGCAAAAGCATTTCGTTGGTTTTCTCGCGACGCGGCTCATATGTTTTTATGTAGATTGTTTTAGTCTGACATTTTAAGTTTTGGATAGGAATGGCTCACCTTTGTGCACTCCGATTCGGGATATTGTGTTGTCAAAGAAACAAACGTCATCATACGTCAATCGTGATATTCTCAAATATCATGTCAGTACTTTCAATAACTTACGTACTCATTCTCACTTTAGTACGTCATCCCGTGTCTTCAATATTCTATGACATTTTGTGGAAACATTTAAGTCCGAACATTCCTGTAAAATGTTTTGAGATCTTGTACAGTGTTTATAAAGTAATCTGATCACAAATTGAATAGCATCTTAAGTGATGTGGCTTTGCTAGTGACAGTCGCTTTCGCATGGAAGATGTAATAAAAACAGCAATTCTTCAAATAATTCGAAGTGTATTTCACTGAAAGTATTTTCTTACAATGAATCGTGATTAACAGTAAAAACACCTTTATCGTCATTCTATTGCATTAATGCCATATATACGAAACAACAATTTGCTCAAAATCAAATGTTAATTTTTTGTCACCAGAGTCGGCATCATTTACTAGTTTGCATTGAAAAACATTGTTTATCAAACATGGTAACCTGTTATTGGCTTATACAATAATACTTGTATCATAGTTTGGGGACCTTTCTTAGAGTTATATAGTATACATACATGCACCGTGCGTTAACTGGAGTGCAGGTATTAGTTACCTCCACTAGAGAACATGCCCATTGAGTGGCTCATTTATGCTGGGGTTTACTTATTGTGACGGCAGACAAAGGGAAAGCGACAGAAATATCATATTTAGATGCTCGTTCATTGGTTACTTTTCTCCGGCGTTTCATATTGTGCCAACAGTAGTTTTTGACTATGATACAAAAGGGAAAGAACATCAACACATTTGGCAATCTGATTAATACTCGGGGGCTACGCCGCCTAGTACAAATCAGATAGCCCCGTGTTTCGATGCTCTTTCTATTACAAGAACATCAAAAACACTCGGCAATCTGATTTATACTCGGGGGCTACGCCCCTTCGTACAAATCAGATACCCCTCTTTCTCTTGAAATAAGTTAAGCACATCCCGGAAATTTAAATTTGGTTGTGATTGAAAGCACTGTCATGCGGTGACGACTGAATTGAGCTAAAAAGCAGTGATTTCATAAGTAGCAATACCAATTTAGTAAATTTATGAGTGTATAGTTTATTCTTAACCAAATCATTGAAGCATAAGCAAATGTGTTGGGTTTTTTTTGTTTTGTTTTTTTTTTACAAAAATGTATGGTGTTGGAAAAAGAACTGGTGGATATTTTTGGTAAATATTGACGATTATGTTACATAAAATGACATTATGTAGATAATTTTTAATAACGTGTGTAACCGCCACGTGCCGGGATGATAGCCTCAACCTTTCTCCTCATACTACCAGTATGACGCCTTATGCAATTTTGAGATAAAGTTTGTCATTCTTGATGCAGAGCTTGTTGCAGGTTGAATGCAGGTGGTTCACATCATTGCCCAAATGAAATTTTTAATTTCAGTTGTGGTGATGTCAATATAATAATTATTATAATTATATACAAGCACTTTAACATGCGATTAACCAAAACTTTGGAAAATTATATATCTGAAATGTGTTTGATACTTGAAACCTTAAGTTACGTATTCAAGAAAGTTTTTTTTCTTCAATTTTTGAATTTGTGAAAAAATGTCATGGTTTACTGAGAATGAGTGTTCAAAATCTCGGATTGGTACAGAGACGGAAAATTAATATCTCTTGCGTTATTCCACACAAAGTCCATGTTGAAGGGTATGGAAGGGTATTAACGAAAAACATTACATCTTGCCTTCTTACGTTACATCGTGCTTTCAGACTTGTACATCTTGGATTCTTACTATTACATTTTGCATTATGACATGCACACAATGCATTCTGGCTTGCACATCTTGCATTATGAATTTATGACTTATATCAGACCAGTTCTCTAACCTGGGTTAGTGTTTGTTAAGTTAGCATTAACGAAACTAAGTCTGTCAAGAACGGCACAGCTGCTCTGCATATTAAATGGAATTAATCCTGACTTGCCTATATTTAATGATCCTGGTCAGAGAACAGGTCTGCATCATGGAATATGTGTGGAACAACGCAAAGAATATTTATTTTTCGTCACCCATTCACCCCTAACGTCAAAATATTTCAATAAAATCAAACTTGAGAAATATGTAATCAGATTTTAGGAAAAGTAAAATGATGCAAGGTTCAAGTAATATTTTATATGTTATGTGCGGTTAATGACTGATTTTTCGGTATTTACAAGTATATTTCCACTGCGTTACTAACGCAGTAAGGGCTATTTATGCATGTTTTGGCCACCTTTTGGTAATTTACGTGGGTTGTAAGTGCCACTGATAATGTGTAAATTACTTCCTTTTGGTTATTTCACAATATTAGACATTTGAATACATTTTCAAAATTTTCATGAAAATTAGCATGAATCTGGGGGCGTGCTGCTTTAATGATAATATAGTGCCGAGTCTGTATATGTTTAAAAAATTATATATATACATATACATGTTTATGGTTTAAATCAAATTCGTCAATTTTACAGTGTTATTAAGTGGTGATATCTAGGTAGAGGGTTGTTTTGTTCAATTATGACGACAATATTTACTAATAACTGTCACAGTGCAGTGGCGAAACTGTGCTCTATTTAATTCAATGTGGCTTACTGCGGTTATCCGGAGTGAAAACTAACACCATCATCCCACAAGTCTTTTGTAACACCATCGCGAGGAATAGTGTGATTATCATAGTTTGCTTTTATACTATTGAATATCCAGTAAAGTACACGTAATGCGGGAAAATCTAATGGCCGAACCCCGAGCAACGGGAGTCAGACACATTTCCAAGGCCAGCTACATTGACCTTGCAGTGCTGGGAAAGACAAAAGGTTAAAAATGGCTCACATACTCCGCTTTCATAGGCATTCCAAAAGGGCTGGTGACAGGGTTACACATGACTGGAACAGATAATTATTGTAGTTGTCGTTGTCCTTCTGTATAATATGTCGAACTAAGCATATCCGCATATTTTCCTTAGCATACAATAACTCAAATTGTTTCTTCCCTTACAAAACATAATATTATAGTAATCACGAAAAGGAAAACACTGCTATAAGGGATTAACACACAACTTTCTTTATTACTAAATAACGTTTTTTGTTGAACAGCAAATAACAGTAAATAAATCAACAAATATTACAATAAAAGAATACAATTATGACTATAGCTAAATAAACAAAAATAGGAGATCATATTGTTCATTTCAACTACTGAATTCAATACTATTTTACATAATGAGAAGTATAATATCTAAATTTTAACATAATGTTTTTCATAAGAGTAAGATAGTTTTATAATAGATTTTTTTATCACAACTATTCATTAATCTGTCAAGTTTAAAAATATTGGGATGAATATAAAAACTTGGTACAGTGGAACCTGTCTTATCCGAACTCGTCCGGACCAGAAGAAAAGTTCGGTTTAGAAAGGTTTCCGGATTAGAAAGGTTTACGGATAAGAAGGTTGTTTTACATGTTTGTTCATGTTATTAGCAGAATAGTTTAAGGAAAGAAAACAAACGGGAATGCATTTGAAATTGCAATAAAATTATTTATTTTTGCAATCTCTTATCGTTCATTTTAATACATGTGCATACAAAAATAAATAGATAAATAAAAATAAATAAGCAAAACTGTTATATTCTCAAGGGTAAGTTAATCTACGATGTTAAACAGAAGGCTGAGACATGATTAAATATTCGTACCAGCATTTGTCAATTGTTGTTTACTCTTATCCGATTCAGTGATTATCCGAATTCACTGACAGTTTCCATTAATTTCCATTACTTAATCACATGTCATTAAATTCATTACAAAAGATAAAAAGATATTTCTATTGCATTATATCAAAATATTTATTGAAGGTGACGAAAAACAATCAATTAAGCAATTATAGTAGATATCAAGGCAAGCTAAGTGTAATTTTCACACCTTCGCAGATCATACGTTTCACCCATTAATCAAGCGAAATTACTCTTATCAGTTTGGTGTATGTTTACACCTTCAAGATGTGCGAATTATTTGTTATTTTGAATGTAGGTGTGACATTTGGCAAAATCTGTTCGGATCCGAGAGGTTAATTTTAGAGTAAAATAAGAACAAAAAATGAAAAAATCGTCCGGAATTCGGAGTAGACAGGTTCCGGATCCGAAAGGCTTTTTACTATTGAAAATAGAACAAATAAAATTGGGACCGGACACTTCGTTCGGATAAGAAAGGATTCCGGATTAGAAGGGTTCGGATTAGCAAGGCTCCACTGTACTAAGTAGTGAAAGTCATCTCCAATAGCTTAATACGAACATAAGCACAGGAAACACAATCGCACCTTCTCGGTCATTTCCGCCAGTCTTCGGATAGGTACTATTGTGATTAATAGCCGAGTTGTTTAAAATGAAAGTTCACATCAACTTGCATAAATAAATTATACTTTTTTTTACACAATATCAAGCATGTTACAAAAAACACAATACAAGCATTATAACAGCAAATGTCTGTATTTCCGATGAGTAGTGTAATGACTTGCAACCTAAAAAAAAGAAATAAAAAAAAATATGGAGATGTAGATTATCTATTGCATGCCAAGTGAATTTCAGCTTTTGCACCACGTGATCTTTCAATATAATTCATTAGTGGAGTTTAGCTTAATTTTCATATTCCGACTCTAAGGAATCCATATCAAATCAAATTTGTACCCTAGCTATCTTGACGTCTTTTCCTATACAAGGTGCTAAAACTGACTGACAATGATATTTACAGCGATAGAAATCTTCCTTTTGTACAGTTTTAAGTTGAACATGTATGTCATCACGTTACCCTTATTTCGCATTCTGCCTAAAACATCACGTAGCAAAGTCATGTACATATCTAGATTTGATCAACTTAAAAACTAACAGACAGACATACGGAGAAACAGCCACCGTTGATTCCTTCGTGATCGTAAATGTGTTTGAATTACTTGAGTCTATGCATTTCTTAGCTCCAGCAAGTGACCGGGGTTTATCCAAAATCATCTTTCCCTGTTTTGGTGCCATATGACCGAAATTTTGTTGATGCACCTTTAAACCAAACCAAACAACAATAAGACGGACACACATTTAGTATACCCTTTGTTGTTTTTTGGTGGAAATCTAATACATGCACACATTTAATGTAACACGTCATAATACCTGGGGCGTCCGTGGCCGAGTGGTTAAGGTCGTCGACTTCAAACCACTTGCCCCTCACCGATGTGGGTTCGAATCCCGACAGGGGCTTTGGATTCTTTCATGTGAGGAAGCTATCCAGCTAGCTTACGGAACGTCGGTGGTTCGACTCAGGTGCCCGTTCGTGCACGGAAGGGCACCTGAGGTCTACCTCCACCAGTAAAGCTGGAACGTCGCGATATGACCCATACTGTGTCGATGTGACGTAACCCCTCCCAAAAAAAACAAAAAAAATACAACAACAACAAAAAAAAAACAAACAAACAAAACAAAAATGTCATATACCTGCTGATGTCCTATCCACGACGGCCACGGTAAAATGCCGTATGATCTCGTTCGATACCCAACATTTGTATTTTCCAGCATCTTCTGGCTGCACGTGATTTATGGTCAATTTACTCGTTATCGTATTTGGGGAGAGAATTATAGTAATAATTGTTCTGTTATCAGACTCCACTTTCGTATAACCTTTATGCCACACAACCGTCTTTGGCGGAGATTCCAAATGTGTTGCTTTGCAAGTTAAAGACAATGTATTTCCCAGTTGGACACTTGAAGGTCCGTTGATTTCTATTTCTAGAGAATAAAAAACACAAATTTAATATTGCCTTTATGTTTCAGTGATGACAGCAGGATGGTGTGTTTTAATGCATAGAACATAGCGCAATGAGCGTTCGTGCAAAAACTGAGAAAATGAGAGCGTTACAGCCTATGAAGGTACATACGCCGTGTTTTATAATGTTTTAATAATGTATTTAGACCACGTGAGATACCTACGCCTGAAGAAAATAGTGCTGAATGTGAAATTATTTGTAATAAATGCAACAAAATGTAAACAAAATAATATTTTTACTTCCAAACAAAATACTCAATCGCTAAAACGTATGGTATGAATTGCCAATATAAAATGCAAAAGAAAGGAAATATGACTTAACTATGTGGCCAATGAGTTATTGTAACAGGGCACCAAAAAGAAAAACAGAAAAATGGTTTAATATGAGCCTTTCAATCGTATAATTATAATGTACAATTTTGAGACGTCTTACTTTTGATACGTACTTAATTGTTGATATACATGAACATGTTTGTTTATCCACTTTAAACAAAGGCTTAAATACGATAAAATGATGTTCAAAAAGTTTTTCTAGCGTTTTGTTTGATATTGTAATATTTTGTATGTGATGCCATGTACTTTGTATGATATACGATTTCATGCAATGAAAGTACTGTCCAGTTCATTTAATACGTACACATGACATTTGTATATTAACGTAAAAGTGGCTTCCTTCAATATTTTGCCTATCCCTAAAATATCCAAGAAAACAATAATTTATTGGAAATCAAAGCACAGAAGGCACTGAATTTGTTTGGGTCTCAGAATGTCAGAAAAGTGAAGGTTGTGAGATTATTAACCATTTTTTTTTGTATAGTGTCACCAGTGCTTTCTAGCGTTTTAATTGTAGTAAAATGGCTATAAGACAAATTGCAACACTGATATTCAATTCAATGTTTATTTGACCTAAACAATTTGAAAAAAAATGAGTTGCCTTAATTGGATTTGAACTCCAGACCTCTCGCTTCCTAAGCGAGAGCGCAAACCCCTCGGCCACTGTGAAGTTATATAATAACGGCCTGAAGAAAACCATATTATTCTAAATTAGGGTTTGTAACCCTTATTATTTCGACGCTAACTGTTGTTTAACACAGATGTAAGGCATCATGGAGCTTACTATAAGCATGTATATCTATAAAGAATAAAACAATTTTAGAAATCTTCGATCATTCGGGAAGTATTTTGCTTGAAAATTAATGCGCCTGTCATTTGACCATCTTTACGCAGTGATCTCCCCTGAATGTTTCGGTGTTAATGTAGATATAAAGGGAAGTAACCGCTTCAAAAAAAGCGGAATACTTTCGGCATTTGCAATTAACAACATTAAGGTCTGAAATTTTTGATACCATTATTTGTTTCGACTAACGACCCAAACAAATAAAAACTGATAAGATAATGTTACTCAGATGCTAGTTACAAGTACATCGCAGGGTACGGTTTACGTTGTAAATGTCATTGACATGTTGAAATACAGTCATGATTTATGACGTGCATAGCTAAACATCGTGATAATTATGAATTTATTGAAAAACAACTTCAATTCTAAAAGTATGAATTTATTGAAAAACAACTTCAATTCTAAAAGGACAAAAAAATCATGTTTGGAGCAACGTAGCGAATTAATTCTAACATTTACGGCCTAATTTGAATTTAGTAACTCTTTAGAATCGTCTTAGGATACTTTTGATACCGGTATTAAAATTAAAAAAAAGTCACAGTTTATTCCAGTACACTTGCAGCGTCAACAGTACAGACATTTGATATTTCCTAGTACTCCATGAATCAGCCAGAATTTGTTTTACGCCTATTCATGACAAGGCAAAGAAAAAAGAGTGAATCAAACACACACGCACGCACGCGCGCGCGCACACACACACACACACACACACACACGCACGCACGCACGCACGCACGCACACACACACATATTTATACGTTATAAACTCGATCACTTCCTTTCCTTTTACAGTTGTGTGAGTTTCTAGATTATAAAAACATTTCTTAAAATAAAAAATAAATCACTAAATTATAAAATGTCTGCTAAAAAAATGAATATATAGAGCAATAGAGCGGTCATTCTTAGCAAAATCAGATCAACACTTTATGAGAAGAAAATACCCGCTTACCCCATGATTTTACTCCAATAATAATGCAAATAAAAACTACAATGCACTTCATAACTGTATATAATCTCTCTGTTATATCTTTTTCGTGTTTCACTAACAGATTGTTCAATAAGTTATAAAAACAACAACAAGCATTTTGCATTGGTGCCAAAGACATAGGTGCAATTTGTAATTTTACAGCGCAAGATAATGCATTCACTTACTTTAGATACAACATTCATGAGAATACTCATATATTACTTACACTATTACCTAAAATAATTTTCACAGTATATACACCGTGTATATCCAGTAACGCCGGAATGTAAAAATAACGCACGATTCGTGCAATAAGTAACGCAGATTTTTGCAATAAATGGCTGATACCTGACAGGATTCCCAACGCGGTAAGTAAACTGGCCAATATATTTTTTATTTAACCGATTATTTATATATATAACCACATTCAACAGAATTACTAAAATATGAAGATAAATAAAGTTTCCTTTTAAAAGGAAAGGCTTGCACAGTACGTTGTGCCTTCATCCCAACATATTTATTTGCTTTATTTTTGTAAAAACGAATATTTTTGTCAAAACGATTTGAAATCTATTCTCTATTGTATAAAACTAATAAAGAAAATAATCAATCGTAAAAATACTAACGTGAAGATCTATCATACTGAAAGGAAACAAGTGTGCACATTTCATTTAATTAATAAGCATGTTCCCAGATACGATGCGCTATCTATAAATCATCACGTGGTAAGGTTAATGATATGCATGGGCTATTTTTAGATTACCTCACCAAGTTCAGTAGATCTTAATATAACTCGATCATGCACTGTGTGATTTAGACCACCCTTTTGAAGACGGAATACTACTACAGTCAACATCCTCTATTGTGTAAAACTAATACAGACAAAAAACAATTATAAAAGAAAAAACTAACTTTTGCCTCTTGAAAAAGAATTGAAACGGAACAATTTCGTTTATAATTTATTACGGTTTAAATCAATAAATCAAGTAAAAATACGAATCCTATTTATATAAAACAAACTGGGATTACCGAAGTAACTAAAATAGCTTAGATTTCCGTAAATTACTTCGTCTGATTCCTCAGTATGACGGAATCACCCGAATTGTCCCACGTTTGCAATCGGAAGTACATCGGCTTTTTATCATTAATCCGAAGAAGTGACGGAAAAGGCCGAAAAGTTGCGATTGGCACGATTTCAGCTGGTTTCCCGTTCAATCATGCACTTATAAATGTAAGCAGAAAACCACCTAACCGGAACAGGTTTTCCAAATGAAATGGCTAACACGGCTGCAAGCCAAAAAACGTTTATAAATGTTCATAAAACTTTTGAAACTTCTCCATTATAAATTTGAAATAATGCGGATTCATTTATTTCATTAATTCACAATTTAGCAGCAGTCGTATATATAATTATAACAGTCATGTATAAACATGAAGTTGCAGAAGTCGTGTTTATAGTCGCAGCAATTGTGTATATTGCTCCAGCAGTTATGTCCATGTATTTACATATGTAGAAATCGTTTATACAGCAGCGGTCGTGTTTAAAGTCACAGCAGTCGTATATATAGTTGCAGCAGTCGTGTATATAGTCGCAGCAGTCGTGTAAATAGTCGCAGCTGTAATGTATATAGTTGCTGCAATCGTGTGTATAGTTGCAGCAGTCGTGTATATAGTTGCAGCAGTCGTATATATAGTTGCAGCAGTCGTGTATATAGTTGCAGCAGTCGTGTATAGAGTTGCAGCAGTCGTGTTTATAGATGCAACAGTCGTGTATATAGCTGCAGCAGTCGTGTATATAGTTGCAGCAGTCGTGTATATAGTTGCAGCAGCCGTGTATATAGTTGCAACAGTCATGTATATAGTTGCAGCGGTCGTGTATATTGTTGCAACAGTCGTGTATATAGTTTCAACAGTCGTGTATATAGTTGCAGCAGTCGTGTATATAGTTACAGCAGTCGTGTATATAGTTGCAGCAGTCGTGAATAGAGTTGCAACAGTCGTGTATAGAGTTGCAGCTGTCGTGTATAGAGTTGCAGCAGTCGTGTATATAGTTACAGCAGTCGTGTATATAGTTGCAGCAGTCGTGTATATAGTTGCGGCAGTCGTGTATATAGTTGCAGCAGTCGTGTATAGAGTTTCAGCAGTCGTGTATATAGTTGAAGCAGTCGTGTATATAGTTATAACAGTCGTGTATATAGTCCGCAGCAGTCGTTTATATAGTTGTAGCAGTCTTGAATATAGTCTTAGCAGTGCTATATAGTTGCAAAAGTCGTGTTTATAGTTACAACAGTCGTGTATATAGTTAAAACAGTCGTGTATATAGTTACAACAGTCGTGTATATAGTCGCAGCAGTCGTGTATATAGTTGTAGCAGTCTTGAATATAGTCGTAGCAGTAGTGTATATAGTTGCAACAGTCGTGTATATAGTTACAACAGTCGTGTATATAGTTAAAACAGTCGTGTATATAGTTCAAACAGTCGTGTATATAGTCGCAGCAGTCGTGTTTATAGTTGTAGCAGTCTTGAATATAGTCGTAGCATTAGTGTATATAGTTGTAGCAGTCTTGAATATAGTCGTAGCAGTCGTGTATATAGTTGTAGCAGTCTTGAATATAGTCGTAGCAGTCGTGTATATAGTTACAACAGTCGTGTATATTGTTACATCAGTCGTGTATATAGTCGCAGCAATCGTGTAAATAGTTGTAGCAGTCTTGAATATAGTCGTAGCAGTCGTGTTTATAGTTGTAGCAGTCTTGAATATAGTCGTAGCAGTCGTGTATATAGTTGTAGCAGTCTTGAATATAGTCGTAGCAGTCGTGTTTATAGTTGTAGCAGTCTTGAATATAGTCGTAGCAGTAGTGTATATAGTTGTAGCAGTCTTGAATATAGTCGTAGCAGTCGTGTATATAGTTGCAAAAGTCGTGACGTATATATGTTACAACAGTCGTGTATATAGTTACAACAGTCGTGTATATAGTTACAACAGTCATGTATATAGTTACAACAGTCGTGTATATAGTTACAACAGTCATGTATATATAGTTGTAGCAGTCTTGAATATAGTCGTAGCAGTCGTGTATATAGTTGCAAAAGTCGTGTATATAGTTACAACAGTCGTGTATATAGTTACAACAGTCGTGTATATAGTTACAACAGTCGTGTATATAGTTACAACAGTCGTGTATATAGTTACAACAGTCATGTATATAGTTACAACAGTCGTGTATATAGTTAAATCAGTCATGTATATAGTTACAACAGTCGTGTATATAGTTACAACAGTCGTGTATATAGTTGTAGCAGTCTTGAATATAGTCGTAGCAGTAGTGTATACACTTAACAAAAGTTCTAACCGATCACTTTTTAAATTTTGATTTTTTTATAACGGGTAAATAGATCCTTATAAAATTTTGCAGAGGTGATTTTTGTGTCGTTTTCTACCGATTTGTGGAAAGAAAAATAATTTAATACGGTTCCATGCACTCGCGCGGGAGACAGGGCGCGGTTTACACATTTTCGCACGAAATGTTCGTGCAGAGCGTCGTGAGTATTAAATTTTACATTGCATAAATCCTTGTTAACTTTATAAGTGAAAAAACATAAAACATGGCACGAATGTCGATGCAGGATCGTGCCATAGCAGTTGGAATGTTGAATGCTGGAGCCTCTATTAGACAGGCGAGTGGCTGTTCATAATTTTTTTTTTTTAATATCGATAAAGTATTATTTAAATAGAAAAATGTTATAATTTTATTATTCTGAATGTGTTCATTCTCTTCGAAATAAAATAAAAGTCGGATCTATTGGTTTCAATTATTCTTTTTCATATATAAGCGAAAACTCAGGGTGATCGGTTAGAACTTTTGTTCAGTGTATAGTTGTAGCAGTCTTGAATATAGTTGTAGCAGTCTTGAATATAGTTGTAGCAGTCGTGTATATTGTTGTAGCAGTCTTGAATATAGTCGTAGCAGTCGTGTATATAGTTGTAGCAGTCTTGAATATAGTCGTAGCAGTAGTGTATATAGTTGTAGCAGTCTTGAATATAGTCGTAGCAGTTGTGTATATAGTTGTAGCAGTCTTGAATAAAGTCGTAGCAGTCGTATATATAGTTGTAGCAGTCTTGAATATAGTCGTAGCAGTAGTGTATATAGTTGTAGCAGTCTTGAATATAGTCGTAGCAGTCGTGTATATAGTTGTAGCAGTCCTTGAATATAGTCGCAGCAGTAGTGTAATATAGTTGTAGCAGTCTTGAATATAGTCGTAGCAGTAGTGTATATAGTTGTAGCAGTCTTGAATATAGTCGTAGCAGTAGTGTATATAGTTGTAGCAGTCTTTGAATTAGTCGTAGCAGTCGTGTATATAGTTGTAGCAGTCTTGAATATAGTCTTAGCAGTAGTGTATATAGTTGTAGCAGTCTTGAATATAGTTACAACAGTCGTGTATATAGTTACAACAGTCGTGTATATAGTTGTAGCAGTCTTGAATATAGTCGTAGCAGTCGTGTATATAGTTGTAGCAGTCTTGAATATAGTCTTAGCAGTAGTGTATATAGTTTGTAGCAGTCGTGTATAGAGTCGTTGCAGTCGTGTATATAGTTGTAGCAGTCGTGTATATAGTTGTAGCAGTCTTGAATATAGTCTTTAGCAGTTGTGTATATAGTTGTAGCAGTCGTGTATAGAGTCGTAGCAGTCGTGTATATAGTTACACAACAGTCGTGTATATAGTCGTAGCAGTCGTGTATATAGTTGTAGCAGTCTTGAATATAGTCGTAGCAGTCGTGTATATAGTTGTAGCAGTCTTGAATATAGTCGTAGCAGTCGTGTATATAGTTGTAGCAGTCTTGAATATAGTCGTAGCAGTCGTGTATATAGTTGTAGCAGTCTTGAATATAGTCGCAGCAGTCGTGTTTATAGTTGTAGCAGTCTTGAATATAGTCTTAGCAGTAGTGTATATAGTTACAACAGTCGTGTATATAGCTACAACAGTCATGTATATAGTTAAAACAGTCGTGTATATAGTTACAACAGTCGTGTATATAGTTAAATCAGTCGTGTATATAGTTGTAGCAGTCTTGAATAAAGTCGTAGCAGTCGTGTATACAGTTGCAACAGTCGTGTTTGTCGTTGAGCTGTTTGTTTACCATTGATCCAAAAAATAACTTTTTAGCTTTTTTCTCACCTATGATTTTTTTAATATAAATACTTAATTTCAGAAGGAAAATAGTTATATTGAAAGAATGGAAGCAAGTGTATCTTGCGTACTTTTTTATTATGTACATGCACAAAATAAGCAAACATCTAGTCATGCGTATCAAATAAATGATAAATAAATGAAATATTTAGCACAGAATGTTTACTATTTTTCAATAAGGATGACATGAAAATTTAATATTTATATCCCTTTTCATTGTAATGTAAATTGAAAAAGAAATACCGCTAGGACAGCAATGGCAGTAACACTTGTATCAGGGACACCGCTAGGACAGCAATAGCATCTTAAAAAACGCTAGGGCAGCAATGGCAGTAACATTTGTATCAGAAATACCGCTAGGACAGCAATGGCAGTAACATTTGTATCAGAAATACCGCTAGGACACGTGTGCATCTGACATACCGCCCAGACAGCATGATGGCAGTAACAATTGTATCAGAATACCGCTTGGCCAGCAATGGCAGTAACACATGTATCAGAAATACCGCTAAGACAGCAAAAGCAGTAACATCTGTATCTGAAATACCGCTAGGACAGCAATGGCAGTAACACTACTATCAGAAATACCGCTAGGACAGCAATGGCCGTTTGTTTGTTTTGGGTTTTACTTCACACCGACACAGTGTAGGTCATTTGGCGACGTTCCAGCTTTACTGGTGGAAGAAGACCTCAGGTGCCAATTCGTGCATTATTTCAGGCACGAACGGGCACCTGAGTAGAACCACCGACGTTCCGTAAGCTATCTGGATAGCTTCCTCACATGAAAGAATCCAAAGTCCCTGTCGGGATTCGAACCCACAGCTGTGAGGGGCAAGTGGTTTGAAGTCAACGACCTTAACCACTCGGCCACGGACGCCCCATCAATGGCCGTAACACTTGTATCAGAAATACCGCTAAGACAGCAATAGCAGTAACATCTATATCTGAAATACCGCTAGGACAGCAATGGCAGTAACACTTGTATCAGAAATACCGCTAAGACAGCAATAGCAGTAACATCTGTATCAGAAATACCGCTAACACAGCAAAAGCAGTAACATTTGTATCAGACATACCGCTAGGACAGTTACACTCAAACGAGCATAAATCATTGACTTTAAAATTACACCTTTGAAATAATAAACAACACAACACAGAGTTTAAAGAGGCTAGAGGGAGGATTTATAAGCCGTCTCCACTAACCGTTTATTTTCCCAACCATTCTGGTATCAATTTTTGTTAAGACAAAATCCCAAAAAAGCTTCCACATGATTTAGCGTAATAAATTTTCTAAGCAAATTCATCTGTTAAAATATGCCAAATACTTCGTGTAATTTACGATCCAATTTAACTGAATAAGAGAGTTTTGCAAAACGGAAGTTTTTGAAAATGTTCGAAAAGTCAGGTTGCTGCGAGCGGGATACCTAGCGGGAGGGGAGGGGGGGGGGGGGGGGGGGTTATTGTTAAAGGATAAATCCGGCTAAAGACCAGCGGCTCCTTCGAAATTTAGCGGTCTAAAATTTTATGTCATAATGGAAACGGGAAACGAAATTTTGAAATTATAAATAGGCAAAGGCAGAGATAATTTCTCCCTAAAATAAACAGAAAAATAATTCACAGTGAATCAAAACATGTCTCATCGATTTTTGAAAGCCCATCTCGCATATTTCGAGTTGTTGTTGATGTCGTATCACACTGTCGTATGTCGCTGCGCGCGTTGTTAAATGATGTACACGTTGTACAGCGTTCAACCGAACCTCCCCCCTACCCCCCCCCCCCCCCACCCAAACACCGAAAACAAAAGTAAAAGTTTGCCAAAGGTAATGTTTATCATATGCAATGTCACATCGTATTGTCACGATGCCACTTCGCTTGTCATTGTCGTTTTAAAGTACGACGGGCGACATTATTAATTGCACTAATAGGATACCACAGTCCTTTTATACATGTATAAATACCATATACAAAGGCAAGTTTTACGCAGACCGACGTCAGGGAAGACTAGTTCTAAAGTTACCTGAATACCTCTTTTTTATGCGGGAGCATAACAAAACATCATAAAAAACGCAGCTGTACTGCTGAGAACGATGTTGTTGATGTTGATGTTATTCCCAGTTTTATGTTCCTTCAGCCTATCTACGAAGACATGTTGGGTGAACATAGAATGGGAAGACCCTAGGTGACCCCTCCGGGCAATCTTCAGAGTCATAGGGACAAGTGGGTAGAACCACTGACGTTCTTAAAGTTAGCTGGTCTACCAAGTTTGTTCAAATAAAAGCCCTGGGGTCAAAATTGGCCCCGCCCCAGGGGGTCATTGATTTTTCCCTATATGCATATAGTAAAAACTTAAAAAAATCTTCTTTTAAAGAACCAAAAGAGCTAGAGCTAAGATATTTAGCATGAAACATCTTCTAATGAGTGTCTACCAAGTTTGTTCAAATAAATACCCTGGGGTCAAATTTTGGCCCCGCCCCAGGGGGTCATTGATTTTCCCTATATGTGTATAGTAAAAACTTAAAAAATCTTCTTTTAAAAAACTCAAAGAGCTAGAGCTAAGATATTTAGCATGAAACATGTTCTTATTGGTGTCTACCAAGTTTGTTCAAATAAAAGCCCTTGGATAAAATTGGCCCTGCCGGGGGTGGGGGAGGGCAGATCATTGTTTTCATTATAAGTGTGTACATCATGAAACATCTTCTTATGGGTGTCTGCCAAGTTTGTTCAAATAAAAGCCCTGGGGTTTAAACTGACCCCGCTCCGGGGGCCTACATACAGGTGAGCGACCTCAGGGCCATCATGGCCCTCTTGTTTGTTTAAAACATGGTTTAGATCAAAATCGTTTTGTTATATAACTGTATGAAGGTATCATGCTTCAAGTATTTCCACACGATTTTCCCAGTTTCGGTGAGATAGTGAGACCTTTAACAGCCTCATAAATTTGTGACACCGCCTTATGTTACGCATACATGTATACTTGCTGTACAATATATAGTGTTGATAAATAGTAACGGTCATTTTGTCCGAAATTAAAAAAACAAAACAAAAAAACTTTGTTCATATTTTTATTACATCCTATATAATGCTCTTATTCCGTAATATTTCTTTCGTTCTTTCTTGTCTAGGTATATGTTTGCTTTTTGAGCACCATATGAGAACAGTCTTTAATGCACCATTTTCTGTGTGAAAATGTCTGCAGCGAATGCATATTATCGAATGTATATAATCTGGGACACAAAGATCTTCCGTTCGAGATATTATATTATTATATACGTAAGTAGTGATACAAGTTTTTGTTGTTGTTGTTGTTGTTTTTCATTCTGAGTAGTATAGGAACGGGCGAACGGTAATGGTGATCATAAAGGGACAGATATTTCATAAAACTTGCAGAGAAAATTCTCTTCCACAGATAGAGTCATCGTGCTATAACTAAACACCATTTTCAAAATATCGTACACTAGCTGTACATAGTCAATATTAAAATAAATGTCAGATGTAGAGTGTCTTAAATGGAGATAAACTCTGTGTGTGTGTTGTTTTTTTTTTAGTAAAATGTACATGTAACAGAAATGGTCATGAATATGTTAATTGATATTTAACTATTTTTGTGGCAAGAAATAAAAAAAAATGTATGATTTTTTTTAGAGGAAGTATTCTGGTAAATAAAACTATTATAGGCACAGAAACAGCTAGTATAGGCCTACATAAACAGTGAACATGTATAGCTTAATTATATGTGAAGTATAAGCGTAATAGTGTTATATCCCTTCCGAGGGACATAACACTTAATTCATTATCTATTTTTTTGCATTGTATGAACAGAAATAAATTACATTTTATGACATGCAACTGGTTTTTATTTATTTTTATTTAGAATCTCGAAATTATTCATATATAGCATGCTACATTAAGAGACGTTTTTTTTTTCAAGTTAATTAACATCAAGTAGAATCTAAATATTTGATTAATTCGATCTGAATAGTTTGCATTTGATTTACAGAAAAAAAATGAAAAATTTGGAAAGGTTTTATTTCTGGATGGGTCATCTAGATTAATTATCATACTTTAAAGTGAAATGTATATTAGGCCTTGATATCTGACATAGGTTTTGTGTCAAGATTTAATTTAATATTTTAATTGTCTCATAAACGAAAAAATATGCGGATCTTTTATAAGAAATATTCGGTCTCTAATAGTAATCAAATTAACATACAGATATAGGCCTAATATGAGGTCACAAAAAATGCACTCTGCAGCCTCCGGGCGGAGGTGGGTGTGTCGTTTTAAAGTTCCCGGATGAAAGTAGGTGTGTCTTAGGTGGTGCAAAAATGGCCGACAGTGCAGAGGAAGAATCTTTGGACGGGATAGGAAATAAAAGTGAGTGCATTACTGCCGTCTTTTAAAGATCAAACCTTGCTTTTCTTGTAATAGCATACATATAGATCTATGAGAGTGTTATTGATTATTGCTTATCGAAAATAAAAGGGAGCTAATTACGTCAAACTTATTTAAACTTGGGGTGCTCGTAGTGGGTGGGGTGTAATATTTCCATAACAATAATATAAAATTGTTATTCACTTCTTTAAGCTTTTCAACGTTTTGTTCTTAAAAGCTGGTTCTTTTAAAACTCGTTACTCAGCACATAGGCAATGTTGACTATTCCCTGTCATTGGGCAAAGTAGCACAAATTTATTCTGCTGTTGATCAGCTGTTTAACAGACAGCAAGGGTTACGTCTTTTCGCCCACAATATGTTCGTAACATGTTTATCAAACACGTTGATTTCAATATTGTAGGAGTGATGGCATCAGAAGAAACTGATAAAAATTGTTTAAAGGCTGAAACAAGCAGGTGAGTATTGCAACTGTATAACTATAAACAGTTAAAGTTAAACTGATTATTGTACCTTGTATGAATGTTTTGACCCATCTTTTGAATTTGATCACAAAGATCTTCACTAAGTTAAGAATAACTTATTTTTATTGAGTTTGCTGGACCAATGCAATACTTCAGATCATTCACCCACTCATTTAATGATTTATTTCAGAATAATCATTTTTATTGTGCAAAATGACACAAAAATTTAAAAGTGCTTAAATGCGTCTAACTTCCATTAGGTGTAACAAATGCATCAGAAATTATAGTATCCAATTTAATTCTGACTGAGTATTCTTTCTTATTCTCTTTTTCAATTCTTTGGGTTTTAACTTAAGAGTCCCAGTTAGTCTATATAAGAAGGCTATTGGATTTCTTTTGGACCTTAGTAGAGTACCTTTAATAAAAAAAAAACAAAAAAAAAAATAAAACAAAAACTAAAAAACACAACTAGTAAATGAAAATGGAAGAAAAAAGCAAAAATTATTATTTTTAAGGCAGATCAGATGTTTCTCTATATACTTTTTTTTTGCAGTTTATTTGCTTCAGCATTGAAAATGTGTAAAATTAAGGCAAAACTGAAAATTGATGTTATTTTTACCCTTGTGCACCCTTTTGATACATCATGTGATCTACAATTATGTTAAATAAATATATTTTTGCTACAGTCAGTCAAGCTTTTTTTCCACTTGTTGACTGTAGATTAACAAGTGTTCGTTTAGAGGAAAATTTTTAATTCAGGTATAAAAAATAAGAATATTTAATTATGCAAGTATATGTCACCTAAACCATACTGGACAGGAACCAGTTTCCGGACAGAATTCGAGTTTTTTTAATTGTCTATTTTTCAATAATAAACATGCATTAATAAAACTAACATACCAAAAACCTGAGCTCTAACTTCATCCGATAACACAATTAATACTGCCTGGTGACGTAAGCAATGTACAAACTGAAGGGTTAAATTAGGTCATTAAAAGTGTAAATTGTTCACTCTTGCAGAACCAGTTTCCGGCCATTTATAAAGCTGCTATTCATTTCTTTTTTTAACTGATAATTATTTTAATATAACAAAAAATTTCTTCTCACATATTAGCTTTCTTATATAATTAAGCTGATTTACTGAAAAATGTTTATGATAGGAAAAATAATGATCACATGATGGGTCTCGGAATGACTGAAAAGTGAAACGGATATTTTTGTGTGTACGGCAGCAAAGAAGTGCGAACGTGGAGTAAACCTAGCTAAACACCCTTTTCCGATACGTTACAGATTAAGCTCTGGAAAGTTACACCCAATGAACTTCGATTGAAGTACATTGTGCATTAATTGCTATCCCAAATTATATCCTGAAATAAACAAAATATTGCGCATGCGCAGAACAAATTACATGCCCCAAAGGTATATAAGGCTGTTTTTAAAACACAGGTAAGATATCCTCACGGAATTTTAATGATGTATCAACTTGGAAGGAAGTTTATTTTCACAAACAATGAAACCAAGCTTCTTCATGACATTTAATACCAATCGTCATCGATAAAGCCAAAATTAAGCCGTTATAATACTTGTCCGGAAACTGGTATTGTCCGGAAACTGGTTCCTACCCAGTAGAGATCATTAATCATTCCCATTAATAAATTGATAATTTTATGGCTTTAATGATATTCTAACCTTTAATATGTAGTATTTGAAGCAGACCAAGACCAATGTTGAGTCAAGCTGCCATTATCTGAACCACGTCTTAGTCTGTGTCCAGAATCAACACTTGTGGCCGCACATTTTGTATGCATACATACCACCTGGCTGTAAGAACATGTTGCACTTTGTAATATGAGATAGTTGCAATATGCATCCAGGTATACAGGTACCTAACAGAATGTCAGTCGATCTACTCAGGAGCCCACTCATGTCATCATATAACAGGTCCATGACCAACAATTGTTTGTAATGTCGTCCTACCTGAACTTTTGTCATCAAATACTGTTGTGGTGCCATACTTAAACCCCATTTGACCATATGAAGAGAAATGCTTTTCCACAGGATAAAAGTGAACATAATTTGTTTAAAATATATATGAATTTCATGTAATTTGATGGAAAAATGAGTTTTTTTAAAGAAGAATATGACTTTTGTGAATTTATCAATATTTATTACTAATGGTACTTTATATAAGAATTGTTAATAGAATAGGATTGTATAAAGTTTAATAAATTTTTTACTGTTCTCACCACAATCTGATTGTTTTCATATAAAACCATTTATCATTAAATATAAGTTTGTCTAGCACTTATTTCAAGGATTGTTTATTGACGTAACTGTACTCTGTTTAGTGAAATTTCAAGACAAAAATTATTTCCTGAATTTTAAGTATTTTATCAGCTTTTTACTGCTGAAATCCAAGCCTCACTGCTGTGGGTCCAAATCCCGACAGGGACTTAGATTTTTTTCATGTGAGGAAACTATCCAGCTTGCTCATGAAACGTCGGTGGCTCTGCACAGAAGGGCACCTGTGTTCTTCCACCACCAGTAAAGCTGGAACGTCGCCATATGACCTTTACCGTGTTGGTGAGATGTAAATCCAAACAGAAAAATAAAAGTAAAAAAGACGACAGCTTGGTGAATAAATAAAAATCTTTTTATGGAACCAAATGATTTCCATGTATTTTAAGGATTGATAGAGTAACACTTTGTATATTTTGAAACCATCCAAATTTCTTGAATTATTTCAGCAGTAATTTCATTTTGGTCTTACAAATATGGAAAATGCACATAGGTATGCAGAATCTCACATAGGTGTGCAGAATCTACTCCTCTCAGCAATGAAAAAGATGTTGGTCAGTTATGCTAATATTTGATACATTGTCATATTAAACAAGATTATGGAAATTGTGCCAAGTTTGCATAAAGGATTATGGTCATGAAACTGAAAATGTTATATTTTTAACACTTTAAACCCTCATGGTATTAAGATAATTATGTCAATTATTTGGCTCAGACTTTTAGAATTGCTCACTGTCCTTTATCTGCCAAACAGTGTACATACATACATACATATTTTAGTTTGAAACAACTCTTCTATTAACTCTAGGCCATTAATGATAAAGATTTATAGGGGGGATAATCATATCAATAAAAGATTTTTTTCTTCTTTGTTTATTTTTAGGGTTAGATGTAGAAAACTAAAGAATCCACGGAGAGGGATACAGGTATGATTAATTTCATGATTAATTATAAAGTTTACAACATTACTATTTTATTCTATACCTGTAGATATATTTTGCCGTATTTACTACATGTATCACATACAGCTCTTATGACCTGAGGGAAAGAAAATTTGAGCCCTGCCATGACAAAACCAACATAGTTTGTTTGGGACCAGCATGGATCCAGACCAACCTGCGCATCCTTGCAGTCTGATCAGGATCCATGCTGTTCGCCATCAGTTTCTCTATTTGTAATATTATAGGGTTTGTAAGCGACCAGCATGGATCCTGATCAGATTGCGCCAATGCGCAGGCTTGTCTGGATCCATGCTTGTCGCAAGCGCAATATGTTGGTTTTGTCATGGCGCGGCTCATATTTTTGTATTATATATATAGGGTTGTGTTTTGCCAGGCACGATCGGAGATGATACTTTTTGCAATATGGAAGATCTTTTTTCTGCATTTCATGGATTTTACTGAAATCATACTTTGTGTAGAAATGCCTTTTGAGATCCTGGTCTAACTAAAATCTATTCTAGTCAAAAACCAAATCCAGATATTCATGACAATCGTCTAATACAGCTGTTATTATGATGATGATTATTGTATTGTCAACATAAAGTCAGTTCAAATGTGTTAAATACTTCATTGTTCCTTATGTAACATGTATTCTTGTCAGTTTTAGGTTGTTTTTGTTTTTTTGCTATATTTTATTGCAATGAAAATCTTGAAATTATTGAAACTATGAATTTACGGTACAAATAATTATTATTAGCTGTAACTTTAAAATAATTCTTTTTTCTATTACACAAGAAAACAACAACATAAATAATCAAAAGCAGATTTAATTGGACAAACATAAAACCATGTGTCGCCCTATTTTAACACCTAAAGTCATCATTTAAAATGCAGTAATTTTCTTAAAACTCGCAAATTTTTGCTAGTAGCAGATAAGTACATATGGACTACTGTTGCACTATTTGGGGAAACTGCAGTCGTGAATTACTTTCACAAATTGTCAACTTTCAAAAAAGAGCTGCAAGAATTGTTTTAGACAAAAGTTTTGATACCCCATCAAATGTTCTATTTAAAGAATAAAATTGGATGTCCTTTGACCAAAGAATTATTTAATGAAAAGGCAATCTTCATGTATAAATCTATAAATGAACCATCCTTTCCTGTTTATATGAAAAATAAATTACAAACAGTAAATTACAAACATGACATTTACTTAAGATCTATACAGAATGGAAAACTAACTGTACATGTACCTAAGACAAAAACAATTTTTTAAAAAATCATTTAATTACTCTGGTCCTGTGGTATGGAACAACACACCAATACATATTCGAAATTCTGATACTCTTGGGGAATTTTTTAAATTTCAAGCCTCCTATATCCAGTGGCAATTTTCTAACTAGTTGTTTGTACATACTGTTTCCAAAAACAATAATTTAATGTATAATATAAAAAGTATAATAAAGACTGATAATAGAACAGCCCTATAAATGTCTTATTCTTCAATGTTGGTACTTTCCATCTTTCCATGCTGAAGTAATGAAAATATCACTTTTCTATGTAAGAAAAAAAGATTGTTTACTTATTTATTGTATTGATATGATGTTTAATGTACATATTTATGTTGTCTAAATGTTGATTGTGATTGTATTTTATGTTGTTTTGTATATACTGATGCCGAATGGAAGATCGGGAAATTGAATGTGTTATTCTCATTAAATAAAGTTGTTACTTACTTTACTTTACTTTACTTACTTTGAGAAAGGAAATTTCACGAAAGTGTCATCTGCAAAGGCAATACATGCTAAACTGCAATACACAGTAAACATTAATACAGATATACAGTTATATGCATTAGCATCATTTAGTATATTGGTAAATATTATGTTGAAAAATTGCAATTTCCGTTTGTTTTTAGCTCACCTTGCACAAAGTGCAGGTGAGCTTTTAGGATGGCCAACCAAATGGCGTCCGTCGTCGGTCGTCCGTCCACATTTTAAATATTCTAAGGACATCTTCTATGATACCGCAAGGCCCAATGTTAATGAAACTTGGCAGGAATACTCTTTGTATGAAGCTCTATCAAGATTGTTTCAAAGAATTCCATTTCATGCAGAACTCTGGTTGCCATGGCAACCGAAAGAAAAATCTTTAAATATCTTCTTTTAAAGAACCGTAAGAGCTAAGAGCTTAGATATTTGGCATGAAACATCTTCTAATGAGTGTCTACCAAGTTTGTTTCAAATAAAAAGCCCTAGGGTCAAAATTGGCCCGGCCCCAGGGGGTCATTGATATTCCCTATATGCATATAGTAATAAAAACTTAAAAAATCTTCTTTTAAAGAACCCAAAGAGCTAGAGCTAAGATATTTGGCATGAAACATCTTCTAGTGAGTGTCTACCAAGTTTGTTCAAATAAAAAGCCCTGGGGTCAAAATTGGCCCCGGCCCGGGGGTCATTGATTTTCCCTATATGCATATAGTAAAAAACTTAAAAAATCTTCTTTTAAAGAACTGTAAAAGTTAGTTAGAGCTTAGATATTTGGCATGAAAACATCTTCTAGTGAATTGTCTACCAAGTTTGTTCAAATAAAAGCCCTGGGGTCAAAATTTGGCCCCGCCCCATGGGGTCATTGATTTTCCCTATATGCATATAGTAAAAACTTAAAAATCTTCTTTTAAAGAACCCAAAGAGCTAGAGCTAAGATATTTGGCATGAAACATCTTCTAATGAGTGTCTACCAAGTTTGTTTCAAATTAAAGCCCTGGGGTCAAAATTGGCCCCGCCCCATGGGGTATTGATTTTCCCTTATATGCATATAGTAAAAACTTAAAAAAATCTTCTTTTAAAGAACTCAAAGAGCTAGAGCTAAGATATTTAGCATGAAACATGTTCTAATGGTGTCTACCAAGTATGTTCAAAATAAAAGCCCTGGGGTCAAACTGGCCCGCCCCGGGGGTTATTGATTTTCCTTATATGTGTATAGCAAAAACTTAAAAATCTTCTTTGAAAAAACCCAAATAGCTTGAGTTTAGATATTATACATGAAACATTTTTTAGTAAATATCTACAAAGTTTGTTCAAATATAAAAGCCCGGGGGTCAAAACTGGGCCCTGCCCCAGGGGTGTCATTGTTTTTTAACTATATGTGTATAGTTAAAACTTAAAAAATCTTCTTTTAAAAAACCCGATGAGCTAGAACTTAGATGTTTAGCATGAAACATCTTCTTATGGGTGTCTACCAAGTCTGTTCAAATTAAAAAGCCCCTTGGGTAAAAAAAAATTGGCCCGGGGGGGGGGGGGGGGCTATATACAGGTGAGCGACCTCAGGGCCATCATGGCCCTCTTGTTTACAAGTTAGAATCTTTTGTACTCACAAAAATTTGCAATAGAAAAAATATGTGTATTTATCTTTTGGCAATATAATTATTCTTTCATTTAACAAGAACAATAAGAAACCGATGACCATTCCATACACTCGTGATTTTAACAGATCATAAGGACTATATTTATATTTACAAAAATGAGTAAAATGTTGTTCTATTCACTGAAACTGTCTCTGATATAAAATATTTATCGCAGGATTTCATTTTCTCAGAGTATGAATATAATGGGTCATTTTTGTCCATTGTTGACAACGACCACATATATGAGCCGCGTCACGACAAACCAACATAATGGGTTTGCGAACCAGCATGAGATCGAGACCAGCCTGAGCATTCAAACGCAGCCTGAATCAGGAT
>NW_026859556.1:0-44456 GCF_026571515.1 Ruditapes philippinarum | reverse complement strand
GCTAAAATTTATCAAAAATTTTTATCAATAAAATAAATTTTCAATTTTAAATTCAATACTTTATGATTTAGTCTATTCCATCTCACAATTATCTTTCTAAAATTTTATTATTTACTTCCCCCTTCAGACTGTTTATTTACCCTCATTCACTGCCCTTTTCTATAGAGTCATCAGCTCATCTATTTCCATATTTCCACATTTTCTCTTCCTTCCCAACATTTCTCTTCTGAATTTTTCAGAGATTTTCCCTTTTCTTTTTTACTTTTTTGTGATAGCTTATTTCATTACTTCCATTTTTTAGAAAAAATTTTTTAAAAAAAGTTTTTTCATTATCAACCAGTTATCATTTCTTATCTGTTTTACTTTCAATTTACTTTCACTTTTTTGCAAATTTTGAAAAGATTTTTACTTTTCAAACAGGTGAATTTGGCTATTTCAGAAACACCGGGAACGGGTACTTCAAATTGTCAGCTGAAATTTTTGGAATATATTACTATCACCATCAATATCATTATTTTTTTCATTCTGGTTTGCAATTTTCTCTTCTGCTCCATCTAAAGTTGCTGAGGGAAAATTGTTAAACCAATACCATCAGTCAGTTTTTTACAGTGTTTTTGGGCAAATGATTAAAATATATTTTATCTGATCACATCAGATTTACCGGCAGTCTTTTCATTTTTCAGAATCTTAAAATTTTATTTTCGTATTTTTTGAGAATTTTTAAAAAAATATTATCATTTTTCTCTTCTGGGATTTTCATCGCTTTCTTCATTCTGGTAATATTGCGTTGTATATGACCCTTTTCAGAAAAAATTTCTCAAAAAATTCTCATTCTACTTCTTTCACGGGTTTTCCAAGTCATCATCTCTACACTATTTACATCATTTGGTTTTTTTTTGTGTCAGCACTTTTTCTTTAATTCTTCACTTTTAAATTTTCTTTACATCTGAAATTGATTAAAACACTTCCCTTTTTATTTATTATACTTTTGCATTTCCCTTTTATATCTGTTAATGCTTTATTAGAATTATATTTGGAAATCTCTTTATTTTCATAAATTTGCATTTTTTCCAGAATTCTCTTCTTTACAAAAAATTTTAAATCACCAAATATGGTCTTCATTTGTCTTGCTTTTATTGTCCCCTCATCAGAAGAAATTAGACCATTTACTTTTTTCTAATATTTTCTCCCTTTTTTTCTGCTCGGGGAATATAATCATTTTTTTCACTTCTCTCATTTCACAATTTTTCTTTTTGTATTCCATTTCTCGCTATCATATCATTTTCATTAAAGCATTTCCTTCCTTAATTCATCATTACCCCTTTTATGTATCCCACCCCAAAGTTATGGTTTGCTCATGCTTGAAAAACGTTTGGGCAAAATACCACTTCCTTTTTCCCCTCATTTTCAACCAAATTCATTTTTTTCAGCAATTTTTTCATTACTGATTAAATTCATCCACAGACTTTTTTGGGTAAATTTTTTAGAATTTTTCACAGATCACATTCAAAGAACATTCTCATTTTTGTGTTCTTTGTAATACAGGGGTTTTACCTTTCAGGAGAACCTTTGCATTTTTTTTTTACCTATGGCTGTGATTTTTCGACTTTTTTTTCAAAAATTTTTCTTTTATTTAAAAGTAAAACACTCTTTTTTTCCTTTTAATTCATTTTTTACTCAACTCACTTGGAGAAAAGGCTGTGCACTTGTACAACGGTCATCATCATTTCATTAAAAAAAAAAAAAAAAAAATCATCAACTCCAAATATCGTCATCTCTATCATTTTGTTTATTTCACTTAATTGCCCACTGAAATGATCGTTTTATACCATCAGTTAATCATTTGGAAGCGTTTATTTGTCATTTTTTACTTATTGCCAATCTCTAACCCTCTACAAACTGTGTGTCCTTTGACATCTCTCTTAGCTTTCTCTGACTTGTCTAGTGTTTTTTTTACTTTTAGAATTTATTTTATCATCTTCACGGTCTGAAGATGAGTTATTTGAACTTTTTCGTCTGTTTCAATCATGATCCTTTTATATTTTCTCTTCTTGAACCACTACCAATGTTGCCTATTTTTTACTTCTGGATTTAAATTCACCAATTGAATCTTCCCATTGCTTGCCTTCCGAAATTCTCTATCAAAGACAAATTTTCCCTTTCTATTTCAGGATGAACTTTTTTTCATAATGCTGAGAAATTTTTGAAGTACAAAACTGAGTATAATCACAATATACACCATTTGTAACGCTGTTCTGCCATGTGTGAGGCAATGTGTACACTCAAGTCAAAGGTATTTTTTTCCCTAGGTACGTCAAATCCACAAAGCCATTTTAGACTCATCATCCAAGCTCGGTGGTTAATTCCGTGAACTCTTCATGCATAACTAAATGCAGTCGGAAATGGAAAGTCCTATTCCAGAGTAACTACAATATAGTACAATTGTATCTGGTCACTCCATTTAACTTTGTTTGACTGGTTGACTGGTGAAGCATCACTAGATCCAGATTCTGTAAATATAAACAATAACATAATGATAGATAGATATCAATGAGAGTAATCAAAAATAACCTTAACTCAAAGAAACTTGTCTGAAAAATGTTTAATCTGAATTATCCTTATGATACTATAGGGGCCTAACAAGGTGGAGGCATTTTTACCCCTATAGTAGCCTTGGGTTCCAGTCTGTCGATTTTTTATGTGCTTCTGTTCAGCAAAATCTACATTGATATATTCAAAAACATGGTCGAGTATGAAATAGATGATCTTATGAATAAGCAAAAAATTATCAACCCCTGAATCCCAGGCTACCCCTATAGTAGCATTATATATTAGTTCATAAAACTTTTATAAAGGTCTACTTGGCAATGCTATATGCCAAATACAAAGGCTTAGTATTTATCCACAAAAAGGTAAGACATATTTTCCTATACCTTAGTCTACATAAGGCAAGTGACTCCAGCGGCGGGGCCAATTTTAACCCGAAGTTCATGATTAATATAACTTTTGTAGAAATCTACAAATTGATGCTACATACCAAATATCTAACCCTGGGCTTTGTAGTTTCACACAATAAATTTAAATGTGTTATCCTATATAAGTTTATATAAATCTAGTGGCCCTGGGCTGGCCAATTTTGGCCCTTAGGGGTTTGATTAATATCAGTTTTGCAGAGGTTTACAAGGTAATGTCACATGCTAAATATCTTAGCTCTTGGCATTGTAGTTTTTGTGTGTGCAAAATTAGACTGAAATATATTTTCTCATACAAGACTATATCAACTCAACTAAGTGACCCAAAGGGCTGGGCCATCATTGACCCAAGGGGCATTTATTTTTTACCTGTTTTGTAGTGGCCAACAAACAATTTGTGTCATATCAACTCTATGCATTGTAGTTCCACAAAAATAAGATTTAAATGTGTTTTCCCACATAAAAATGTTTTAAAACAAAGTGAAATAAACCTAAGGGGGACACTTGACATTTTTTTTTTTTTCTAATCGACACATAGGAAGGAAAGTTAGTTTAGGGTAGAAGCCCTTCTTCCCGATAAAAAAACTATAAAATTTGTAAAAAATTTAAAAAATTCAAATCCTTTTGACCTAGTGGTCAAGGGTTTCATTAAATGGCCAAAGGCACAATTAAATTAAACACTTGAGTTTTTTTAAAAGTGTTTTTTTCCCCAAAAATTTTTTAAATAAAATCAAATATCATTTTGCCCTTATTCAAGGTAAATTAAAGGCAGACAATTAAATTATTAAATCTTGTCATTTTGTTAAGGTTTTTTGCCAAATGAAAAATCCTTAGTTTAAAATAACAAAATTTTTGAAAATTTGGGGGGTAAAACAAATCAAAATAATTTGTTTTTGTTTGGGTTTATTTTGAACATTATTTGAAATCCAATTTCTGTGGAAAAAGATATGCCTTTGGCTTTACTCTGAAATTTAAAAAAAAATTTTAACAGTATGAACAAAAAGCAAAGTGAAATGAAATCATGATTATACCTGTGTATGTTCTGGCAGGACTACACGATGACCTTGAAAACTTTCCTGGAGATGACCTTTCATTCATATCTTGAGTTACAACTTCTCCAACTTTGTTCACAAACTTGACAGTCTTCATTGTAGGGTGGTGACATTTGTAATGGGTGTACATTTTGGAACTAAATTGAAAATAACATAAAATTTTCTTACGTTCATGAATATTTTGTATTGTCCGGTAACCAAACAGTTCAACATATCAACTAACCATGATGGGCCCATTATGCCTCAGAAATGCTATCATTTTTATTTTTCAAAATATGTTTATTTTTGGTATCTTGTTAGAAATACTAATTTGCCATAAAATGAATTATCTTTGCTCTTTTTGCTTTGTTGACAATAGGTATAATTACAGTGAATTAGCGTTTTGTATCCGAGTCAAAATACTTCTTAAAATACTTAATTTCACATCCTTTACAACACATTACTGTTTTTCAATGCTACTTTGCTGTAAATCCTTTATTAAAACATTATTAAACACATCTTTAACATTTCTATATGAATTTCTGAGGAATAATGTGCCTTTAAGTAAACAATTTTTTAAAATTCGCATCTAATTCCCTCTGTCCGTTTTGTGAAATAATTGGGAAACTTTTATTAAAATCAAATAGTCAATGTTCAAAAACCTTTAAACTTATTTTTAATAGATAATTTTTAAAAAATATTTAATTTCTTATGAAAACAAAAAAATATAAGAAAATTAATAATTGTAACTTTTTTCCAAAAAATTAAATAATTCACGGAAAAAACCAAAATTTTTTGGGAAATGTCCTTTAATCCATCCGCTAAAACAGACAAATCCATTTTCTTTATTCTTTTATTTTAATTTTTTGGAAAAGATGTTGTAAATGCACCAGCTTTTCTATTAAGTTTAAAATTTTTTGTTTTATGCGTGAACCTCAAAAAATTTTTAAAATAAAAAATTTTCAACATATTACTTAGAAAATTTAAAATTAATAAATTAAATAAAAATTAAATTCAATAAAAAATTTTTAAGAACAAGTTGAAAAAATAATTTTTTAGGAGTTAACGGTTAACATTTATCTAAAATTTGTATAAAATCAAAAAATATTCAATCAAAAACAAAGGGAATTCTTTGAAAGGGGTTGCAAAATTTTCCCGGGAGCCAACAGTTCCTTTGTGTTAAGGTGTCTGCCCTCAACCCAGGAATCATGGGTTCGACCATTTCTGTTCCATTGAAAAATACTGGTTGGTTCCAGGATGAGATTCAAAGTGATTAATAAAGGGTTTTTAAGAACTTGTTGGGAATTAGATAAAAATTATGTTTGAACAAAGCTTTACAGGAAAGTAATAAAACATGATAAGTAATATTTTTGCACTTAATAAAACAAATAAACCTTTACTCACCTATTAGCTGAAGTGTAAGAACAGCTTAAGCACTTAAATGCTGGTTCCGTCTTCACACTATGGTGTCTGGCCACATGAAGCTTCAGATTTTTTTTCTTAGGATTCATATAATCACAACCAGTGCATTTAAACTTTTTGCTTCCAGTTGGTGTCTTGACCACTTTATATTTCAAAGGCTGCAGTTCCTCTTCTTGCTCATTTTCATCATCTTCTTCTTCATCAATACTGGTATCATTAGTGTCACCGTCTGTTTTTTTAGCAAACTTTTTAGCAGGCAGTTCTGTATCACTATCAATTACCAGAGGCCGTTTTTTACTGATACCAGCATGTACTGCAGATACATGTTTCCTTATAGTTGCTTTTCTGTCAGAACTGTACTGACAAAAGTCACAGTAAAACAGCTTATCTTTCCTTCGAATGCCTTCCTCTATCAGCTCCATTTTGTTTAATTTTGCTGGTCTAAATTTTCCAAGCATCATCTTTTGTTTTATTGTACTTCTTTTGGCACTTTCATAAAGTTTCTTTATTTTCTGTTCTATAGCTTCATCGGTTTTCATGTCATATTGCTCCGGTTTATCCGAGTGCACTGCTTTTACGTGAAGTTTACAATGGTCTTCTCTTGAAAATTTACTATCACAATACTTGCAACAGAATGGTTTGTAGTTAAAATGGATGTACAGATGTTTCAGAACAGTAGTCACTGATGTAAATTTCTTGTCACATTTTGGACATTTGGCCATAACCACTTGATCATCGGAGATGATATTCACTGGTTTTGATACCTTTTCTTGTTTAATTATATTGGGGACAGTTTTTTTTACTGGCTCTTTTGCATATCGAGCAACTTTCTGTAGATGCAAATTTTGACAATGGTTCATCATGTGTCTCACTAATGGTGTTTTATAGGAACACTCCTTGCAGTACAACATTGTACCTTGATGGGTTGTATTAATATGAAACTGCAACTTCATGGCCGACTCGCATGAATATGACACGCACAACTGACATCTAATTTGTTCCTCGTCTGATCCATCTGCTTCATTAGCATCCGACAAAGCTTCAGACAGCGATTCAGCAGAATCAAAACTCGACGACGAGGGCAAATGCTTCAACATCCCTTTGTCTTGTCTGACTGGTATTTTAATCAATTTGAATTTTGAAGACATAGGTAGATTTAAAACTGTTATCTTTTTACCAGAATGTCTTTTCGATGCATGCCTATATATAGCTGCCTTTACAGTATTCTGGAAAGAACATAAAGAGCATTTCATCACTGGTTTGTTACACTTTGTTTTAAAATGAGCGTACATACCACTTTTTACTCTCACGCTTTTCACCGCATTCTTTGCATTTGAACGATGTTTTCATTTCAAAATATCCCTGACTTTGTTATTGTCAACGGCATCCTTCTTCACTTGCTTTCCCTGGCTATTGATTACATATTTACTATCCATGGAAAGTTCATCTTCTTCTTCATCCTTTTTAGAGGTACTAGATATAGAGGACTTGCATTCTTCATCCTTTTTAGAGGTATTAAAATATAGAGGACTTGCTATCTGATTTACTACTGTCATTCTTAATTTGCTCCTTCTGCTCCTTGTCTGGTTCATTTGTCAACTTTTCATACAGAGATTTTCCATTTTCCAGGACTTTTGCTTGAGTAGGATGAGGAACACTGTAAATATGTTTTATAACTGAAAACTTATCTCCCCTATAATCGCATACAGAGCATGTATATATCTTCATTGGATCTTTATGACTATCCAAATGTAAATTCAAATGATGTTTAGTCCTGGCAAGATATCTACACTGTAAACATTGTAAAATGTTACGAGTTTCAACTTCTCTTGACTCTTCTTTAGTAATTTTTGTTTTATCAGAATTTTCATCTTCCTCATCATTTGATTCGTCATCTATTGTCTGATACTCATGGACTGGTTTCTTTACTATATTCTTAAAGTCACCGGTTCTATTTTGCTGAGTTCCTGATACATCAGATAAGTTGAGAGTATCATTAAAGTCTTGGCGGAAAAATCCTTTCTTTGAATTGCTGTTCCAGGACAGATACCTCAACAGAATCATACAGAATGCTCTTTGATGAATGCACTTTTTGTATATGACCAACCATTAGAGTTCTTTCAATACTGCCTTCCTCACAGTACCTACACTTGAAAAACACAATCTTCAAATGATCAAGTATATGTCGATGTAAAACAAATCTTTTGAAAATTTTCTGCTTACATATTCGGCACTGATATTTCATGTCTTTTTCAAATGGTATGAAACATGCAGAAAGAGCAGCATGCAGTTTCTGTTCTCCAAGTATATATGAATCTTTGGAAGGACTATTAAGCATTGCCTTTGATTCTCCAGATAAAATATTTTCCTCAACAGCTGACTCTTTCACTGCTGTAAATGGATTTTGTAAAGGTTTTGCAGACATGGGTAACTGTTGTATTAAGGAGTTTTTCTTTCTTGTCAAATCATTTTTCGGAAACAGTGAAGTGCTTGACTTTCTAGCTGTTGGCTTTGTTGAAGTCTTTTTCTGATTTGGTCTAATTGGTTTAACGCCTGGGTGTTCTTTCAAATGTTTCATGGCTTTTAATCGCATGTTTGTAGTAAACGAACAAATTGGGCAGGAAAATATCTGTTTAAATATATTACCATCTGGAACAACTATCTCAATCTTGTTTTGCTCATCTGTCTCCATTGGAGCATTTGCTGTCGGATCATCATTGCCTTCTGTTGAAGATTGTCCCTCTTTTCCTGCTATACCTGTATCATTGTTTTCTTTGACATTTACATAATTACCATTTTCTACCTTTTCTATTTTTCTCAATATCCTCAAATCCTGGCCAGAATGGTCTTTTTCTAAATGACTGATTATCATATCTTTCATAGTTGAAGTGTAAGTGCAATATTTACACTTGAAAAATATAAACTGTTTGTTCTCAATGTCCTTGTGGTCATTCACCATATGCTCTTTTAGGTTAGATTTGTGTTTGAAGAAATCATTACAATATTCACAATGATATTTACATTTCTTTTTCCTAGCATCATTTCCAGAGTCGAAACTTGAATCATTTTCTGAGGGACTGGATTTTTGACCTTGTTTCTCATTGTTTGATATCACATTCTGATTTATGCGATGGACACTGGTTTCATGTGCGGTAACTTGTTCTGCAGTCCTTGCTTTGAATGAACAATATTTGCATTCAAAATGATTACTTTCTACGACTTCCTCCTTCAAAGTGTAAAGAGCTTCTTTTGCATGGGCATCTTTAACGTGATCCATTATGTGACGTTTTTGATTTGAACAATACGAACATGCAGTGCAGCAAAATACCTTGATTGTATTTTTTCCTACATGATTTTTAACATGGGTTATAAAGTGAGATAAGCCTTCAGTTCCTTTAGGACAAAGATTGCATACAAATCTCTTCTCTCTTTCTGGCTCTGTATCGTGAATTGATATGTGTTTAGCATGAAGAGATTGGTTGTAGCTTAAGTATGAGCAATGCGGGCATTCCAAAGACTTTGGTCCTCCTTTGAAGTATGTATCCGTTTTCCCCTTCCCCTTTGTAACTTTTTTGTCGGCTATTTCCTTTTGATGACCCTTTGGTTCTTTACTTTCACTTTCTTTATGTAAGTCGCATTGATCTTCTTCGGGCAGACTTAACGCATCATCCCCATCTCCATTTTCAGAATCTTTTCCCAATAAATTCTGTTCCGTGGCATGTTTTTCTTTAGCACAACTTTCTTTCTGGAAATCATTTAGTAAAGCTGGAAAATCAATTGATCCAGTTTCTTCTAAATCTTTCTCTCTTAAGCCAGGCTCGTAAATAACCTTTGATTTTGGAGGAACATAGAAGTTAATTTCCCTTTCGTAGCACACAACCTGACTAGTCACAGACACCATCCGCATTTTATCTGGATGAAAGAATCGTATGTGCAACATTACGGTATGCTTGTTCACAAATTTGAATGAACAATATGGACATACCACAAATTTAAGAAGATTCTGCTTCAAATGCTGCTCCAAGCTCTCTATTGAAGGAAACATTTTGTGGCAATAGATACACTTAATTATCAGCTCTTCATTAGGATGAGCACGTAAATGACAAGTATACATGTGTAGTAAATTCGTTTTATATTTGCACAAATGCATTGGACACTTGTATAACAGGAACCGTTTGGCATTTGCGTGAGAAAAAATATGTCTGACATGGGCATCTTCGGTGTAATCCTTTTGACCACAGTGTCCGCACACATAATTATACTCTCTTTCATGTTGTTTTGACTGGAGGTGCTCCCTGTATTTAATTGAACTCAATCCTGTGTATGTACAGTTTTCATAGCCGCAAACGTAGAAAGCATGCTGGCTCTGTTTTGATAAAACTTCTGTATCAAAAATTGTCTTATTAACAAGGTTTAAGTTTTCATCCTGGTCTTCTTGTTGGGTCTTTGAAGAAACATCTGATTGCATATAATTATAAGACATCTTACTTATCTGGTTTACTTCTTCAAAGGTTTCGTCGTCTTTTGATTCATTTACTGATGGATCATATACTTTCAGGTTTGTTTCTAAAACTTTGGACACTATTTCTTGGGAATTGTTACCTGGTTCAGACAAAGATTGATCAAGCAGATGTGAATCCTTTAAATTACCGTCATCATCTTCCTCCCCTACAATAATGTCTGGTGACTGCTTACCATCATTTGTATTTTCAGGTGCTTCACTATTATGACCCGTGTCTTTCTGTTTCTGAAAATTTTCTAAATCAGCAACTGTATCACCATTACCGCTCTGTTTTGGTTGTCCTATATCAGATATCAGATCATTAACAGCAGATTGTTTGTTTCCATCATCTAGCTTGTCTCTATTCTGTACATCTGAAGACATGGTTTCATTATTACTTTGAGCATCTTTTTTGCCCATTGGTTCTAAATTATTTGGGCTTGACAAGCTAAATGTATTACTTATACGAATCTGAAGACCTTGCGTCTCCCCATTCTCATCTTCATCATCAAGCACAATGACCTCAGTAGCTAGTAAATCTTGATCTTGTTGGTTATCCTCCTGGTTTTCGTCATCATCAGTTATGTCAATAACCTCTTTTTCACCAACTTTACTAATTTTATGACTTCTTGCAGTTGCTTCTAAATTATCTTGTGTTGACCTCCTGATTAGGTTGCATACAATATTGTTTACAAGTTTACAATCTAATATATTTTTAGATGCTATACAATCTGGGGAACATGTTTTACAAGCCAATGGTTCCCGATGAAAATGTTCCCAAACATGTCTCCTGAAAACATACTCTTCTCTGGTACATTTCTTACACGCTTCACAAACAAACCCTATGCCCGGTTTAATTTTGAAAAGATATTTCTTAGGGATAGTGAGAATGTCATTTACAAAAGAAATCGGTGTTTCCAAACTTTGTTGAACATTAAGGTTTTTACCAGATATGTCTTGCTGTAGCACCACTGGTCTTGTTGATGACTGTACTGTACCAAAATTTACAGTTGTATTTTGTACACTACTTCTAACTGATGTATTGTTAACATTTCTCACAGTTGTAGCTGAATTTGTGGTCAGCATTTGGGGTATTTGACTAAATGGAAGTCTCTGGGTAGTTTGGCTTGGTGGCTGCTGCATTCTTAAATTGGTATCATTGCTACCTATACTTACAGGTAAAGGTTGGATTGGGACAAAATTACCTGCACTTCTTGCTTGCTGATAAAACATATTATTCAAAATTTGACCTTGTTGTGATATCTTGACTGGCTGTCCCACAGGCACAAGCAAAACATTTTGTTGAGGCAAAGAGGAGACGGAAGAAGAAGTTGTTTTTGTTGGCTGCGTGCAAGTGTATTCAGTAATTGTTTTTAATTGGTAAGGTATTGGCTCCTTTCTTGATGCTTCTAATTGAGTTCTGTTTGAATCGCCTGCCAAGGGATTTGCAATGTCTTTTATTTTCTGTGAAATAAATGTAGGCTGCATTACATTTGTAGATCTGTTAATTTGACCAAACAAAGTATCCAAATGTTTGGATTTTGCTTCTTCTGCCGGTGAAACACGAGTTAAAGTGCCTCCTTTAGAAGTGTATTGATATGGATATGGAGCTATAGTTTGGAAAGTAACAGTTGTCCTTGCTGGAGGCATGGGCCTATTAGCAATAACTTCGGCATCAGAATCGTTCACAACCATAGCATTGTGATCAACACTTGCATTTGGTGCAGTTGTAGCAGCTTGAAGTATTACTGGTAATGCTAATGCTGAGGTTATAGGTGTTACTATTTTGGTTGGATTAGCATTACTTGTTATCACTTGTGAAACTCCAGGAACAGTTTGTGCGGGCTTTATCATATTTATCAGAACTGGTCTGTGATGAATTGTCGCACCTGATACAATAGATACTGGATGCTGACTTATCACTATAGATTCTGATGTAAGTTGCGATGGGAGAACAGTAGTATTTGTTGGGTTATTAACACTTACTCCACCTATTGCCACACTTTTAACCGCATTTGCAAAACTTTCAACCTTTGAGCTCATTTCTTGCTTTTGATTGATCAGTTCTTTAGAAACTATTTGGTTAGCATGATTTTTAGGTGTCTTAGGTATTACTAATTTTCCATTTATACTAATTGTTCCCAACTGCATTAACTCCTCACAATATTTTCGTCCATTTTTCATTCCTTTCAGTCCACATCTGGCATTACCCTCTGGATGGTCTGTCTTAGTATGTATCTCAATCAACTGCCGACTAGGAAATTTTCTGTTCTGGCAAGTTAAACAGACATACGGCCAGTCCTGAAGATGACAGACAATATGTTCTTCAAACTCTGCTTTGATTTTCCACACTTCATTACAGGTATTGCACTTAAATTCCTCATTTTTGTATGTAAAGGTGATATTTCCTGTCGATCGTACAGACAGACATGTTGTACAGTGTTGCTTGAACAGTTCTGTGTCATCCGTGGTAAACTTGCAGTTATTACACCTGTAAGAGAAAGAAAATATAAACAGTATTGATTAATTTTTTTTTTCTGTTTTGAATGCCAATTGTAACACATTTTTGGTCATATTTCAGCAGTCAATCCACCAAACTGGCTATCCTGGGAAACTTTTTCTTCTTTTTTTTTTAAGGTGGGGTGGGGGGTTGTGTGTTAATGCAAATTGCAAAATTGTAACGCATTCTTGGTCATATTTATGCCGTGTTTACAAATCAACCAAACAGGATTTCCCGGATATTTTGTTTCTCTGGTTTTGAGGATGGTTTTAATTCCAATTGTCACACATTTTGGTCATATCTTGGCAGACAATCCACCTTACTGGCTTTCCTGGATAAATTACCAGTAATTACCAGTTTCTCCTGATCACACATTATTTCTGAATCAATGATGTGATACAGATGATCATTAGTCTAAATGTTTGAAATCAGTAATCTTCCAAATGATCTGTCCTACTGTGTGTCAACAAAAAGTTAAAGGGATATCATTTGAGAATTTCAAAATATATTTCCAATCAGAGAAAATGTCATGACTTTAAAGCTTACTTTGTATTTCTCTTATAATTTATGGCGGCAGAAAAGAACAATATCAGGTATTTTTCTGTAAAGGCAACCATTTGTGAAACTCAATCATTTCGTATTGCTAATTTACAATTAAGAGTGTTAAATCACAATTAACCGTTGTATCACAATTAACTAATGTCTATTACATCACAATTAACTATGATATCACATTCTAACACGACCCGCATTTTTCCCTATTGAACATAGGAGAACCGAAAGTGTGTGTTATTATGCAATAAAATCACTGTTTGACGTTCTATATTTAGACATGTGACGTAATCATTAAACACGTGACGTAACCACTAAAAATGTGACGCGCTGAAAATAAGTACGGAAACAAATCAGGAGCAGTTTAGCTAATTATAATGTACGGCAGCATTTATTTGTTGATGTTGTGTTAGAATCGAAATAATATATCCAATTCTGTGATTTTATTGCTTGATAACATCACTGTTTGTCGATCGGATGCGCATCATTATATCACTCGGGCTACGCCCTCGTGATATACTTCCCCGCATCCGAACTCCAAACAGTGATGTTATTGAGCAATAAAATCACAGTTTGGAATATATTATTTCTTAAATTAACTATTACATCACAATTAAGTGTTAAATCACAATTAACTATTACATCACAATTAACTGTTATATCACAATTAACTGTTGTATCACAATTAACCATTTTATAAAAATAACCTGTTACTATATCACAATTAACCATTATATCTTTGTCTGTTTGTTTTTCATATTTATGCCTTTTCCCAACAGTATTTCAGTCATATAGGCGGGTAATTTCCTAACCATCATTCCTGGAGAGTTACACCAGTACTAGACTACCTTCCTCTGCGCTAAACTACCAAAGTTTGTTTGTTTGTTTGTTTCAATTTACGCCTTTTTCCAACAGTATTTCAGTCATATAGGCGGGTAGTTTCCTAACCATCGTTCCTGGAGAGTTACACCAGTACTAGACTACCTTCCTCCGCGCTAAACTACCAAAGCATCTCCCGGGGATCGAACCCATGCCAGATAATTGTGATATAACAGGTTATTGTTATATAACACTGTTAATTGTGATATAATGGTTACTGCCTCTGTGACCGTGGGGTTAGAGTCGATGACTTCTAATCCAGTTACCCCTCTATTAAGTCAAGCTCACTGCAAGCGCCAAGTGGGCTCGACAAAATCATCAGACCATGACCAAATTCCAAAAAGACCTGCATTTCCCTATGATATATCCATCTGACAAATTTGAGTCGAATGTTTGAAACTGTTGCCAATATAATGAACGAAGAATGATGGAACTGGTTAACACTTTATGCCTGGCTCTAGCTCTTTGGGTACTTTAAAAGAAGATTTTTTAAGTTTTTACTATATGCATATAGGGAAAATCTATGACCCCCTGGGGCGGGGTCAATTTCGACCCTAGGGCTTTTATTTGAACAAACTTGGTAGACATTCACTAAAAGATCTTTCATGCCAAATATCTAAGCTCTAGCTCTTATGGTTCTTTAAAAGAAGATTTTTTAATTTTTTACAAATGCATATAGGGAAAATCAATGACCCCCTGGGGTGGGGCCAATTTTGACCACAGGGCTTTAATTTGAACAAACTTGGTAGACACTCACTAGAAGATGTTTCATGCTTAATATCTTAGCTCTAGCTCTTTGGGTTCTTTAAAAGAAGATTTTTTAAGTTTTTACTATATGCATATAGGGAAAATCAATGACCACCCGGGGCGGGGCCAATTTTGACCCCAGGGCTTTTATTTGAAAAAACTTGGTAGACATTCACTAGAAGATGTTTCATGCTTAATATCTAAGCTCTAGCTGTAACGGTTCTTTAAAAGAAGATTTTTTAAGTTTTTACTATATGCATATAGGGAAAATCAATGACCCCCCGGGGCGGGGCCAATTTTGACCCCAGGGCTTTTATTTGAAAAACTTGGTAGACACTCACAAGAAGATGTTTCATGCCAAATATCTTACCTCTAGCTCTTTGGGTTCTTTAAAAGAAGATTTTTTAAGTTTTTACTATATGCATATAGAGAAAATCAATGACCCCCTGGGGCGGGGCCAATTTTGACCCTAGGGCTTTTATTTGAACACACTTGGTAGACACTCACTAGAAGATGTTTCATGCCAAATATCTAAGCTCTAGCTCTTAGGGTTGTTTAAAAGAAGATATTTAAAGATTTTTCTTTCGGTTGCCATGGCAACCAGAGTTCTGCATGGAATTAAATTCTTTGAACAATTTTTAAAGGTGACCACCAAAGGAACATTCCTGTGAAGTTTGGATGAAATTGGCTCAGTGGTTTATGAGGAGATGTCATTTAAAGCAAAAGTTTACGGACGGACGCTGGACGAAAAGCGATCACAAAACCTCACCCTGTCACTTTGTGACAGGTGAGCTAAAAAAAAACCTTGATTAAAAGGTAAATTTTCTCAGTAGAAAAAAAGGCAAAATTTTTCTTTAAATCCATGCCTTGGAGAGAGTCCTATTATGCTCTCAAAGAAGAGAATAAGATTTCAACATTTTTCAAAACCATTTGTCAGTGGACTTTGAAAATATTCGATGTATTACAAAAACTTTAACATAAATTCTAAGTCGAAGAAGGGGCATAATACTGTCAAAATGCTTGATACAGTTACCTCCTCCTGTCTACAGGTTGGGGTCATGATGGTCAACAAGTGTGCAAAGTTATAAAGCAATATGTCAATGGAATTTGAAAATAATTGAACTATTACAAAAACTTTAACAAAAGTGGTTACGCCCACGCTTGGGTGACTACAATAGCTCTCAGTGCTACAGATAAGCAGCGTATCTGCGTAATTACCCAATAATTTTGACCAATTTAACCAAATAAAATAAAACCTTTGCGTAATAAAAACGCAAATCAAAACATCAGTACCCTATTTGTTTTGATACTCTAGCGTATGTCTAATATCTCTAACCATAATTCACCTAGCAAAAACTGCTAAACAAATCCAAAAACAGCCTGTTTCCCTTCTGTACTTTCGTTTCCCATTTGTTAACCGGGAACAATTGAGTAGACAGCAGACTTCCCGAAAGTCAAAAAAACTGTCAGACATTCGGTCTGACAAACCATGAAAATCTGTCGGACCAAAATGAAATCTGTTGGACCAAATAAAATTGATCAAAATCAAAAATTAACTTGTGTTTGTATTTCTTAGACACTTTTTGTTTTTAATTTTTTCGCCGAAAAAATAGGCAAATTCCTTACAGCACTTTTCATCTCCTCCCTATCATACACCAACGATTCACTGTCTTGCTTCTATTTTTCATTAAATTTTGTCTCAGGTCTATTCTTTTTATCCTTTTACTGCTGTTCTGCGCGTTCCTCTGACGTAGATTTTTTATTTTTCCAAGGTTTGGCACCTTTAGCGACGCCATTTTGTATAGAGTGAGACTAAACAAGAGCCACCGCCGGGCGGGGGCAACGCTCGACTTTTTACTTTTTCTAAACGCAAACATAGAAAGGTTTGAACATATATTAACGTTTCCTTTTTATAAATTTAGTTGGTCTGTCTTGTCACATTAGTTTTCATTATATATTTTGTATATATATGAATAGAAACATTAAGCAAATTTCTAAAAATAGCAACAGTACGCAATTTCTTAAAATAGCAACATGACGCAATTTCTAAAAATAGAAAAAATTACGCAATTTCTAAAAATACAAAAAATGACATAATTTCTAAAAGTAAAAAAGTGATGCAATTTCTAAAAATAGCAACAATGATGCAATTTCTACAAATAGAAAAATTGACGCAATTTCTAAAAATAGAAAAAATGAAGCAATTTCTAAAAATAAAAAAAATGACGCAATTTCTAAAAATAGCACCAATGATGCAATTTCTAAAAATAGAAATTATGACGCAATTTCTAAAAATAGAAATTATGACGCAATTTCTAAAAATAGCACCAATGACGCAATTTCTAAAAATAGAAATTATGACGCATTTTCTAAAAATAGAAATTATGACGCAATTTCTAAAAATAGCACCAATGACGCAATTTCTAAAAATAGAAATTATGACGCAATTTCTAAAATTAGAAATTATGACGCAATTTCTAAAAATAGAAAAAATGACACAATCTCAATAATTAGAAACAATGACGCATTTTCTAAAAATAGCAACAATGACGCAATTTCTAAAAATAGCACCAATGATGCAATTTCTAAAAATAGAAATTATGACGCAATCTCTAAAAATAGAAAAAATGATGCAATCTCTAAAAATACTAAAATTAGAAATTATGACGCAATTTCTAAAAATAGAAATTATGACACAAATTCTAAAAATAGCAACAATGACGCAATTTCTAAAAATAGCAACAATGATGCAATTTCTAAAAATAGCACCAATGATGCAATTTCTAAAAATAGAAATTATGACGCAATTTCTAAAAATAGAAAAAAAATGATGCAATTTCTAAAAATAGCACCAATGACGCAATTTCAAAATATAGAAATTATGACCCAATTTCTAAAAATAGAAAAAATGATGCAATCTCTAAAAATAGAAAAAATGACGCAATTTCTAAAAATAGAAAAAATGACGCAATATCTAAAAATAGCACCAATGACGCAATTTCTAAAAATAGAAATTATGACACAATTTCTAAAAATAGAAAAAATGATGCAATCTCTAAAAATACTAAAAATAGAAATTATGACGCAATATCTAAAAATAGAAAAAATGATGCAATTTCTAAAAATAGAAATTATGACGCAATTTCTAAAAATGGAAAAAATGATGCAATCTCTAAAAATAGAAACAATGACGCAATTCTATAAAAAAAAAACAATGACCCAATATCTAAATAGAAACAATGACGCAATTCTATAAATAGAAACAATGACGCAATTCTATAAATAGAAACAATGACACAATTTTAGTTGTTGTTGTTGTTGTTGTAAATATATATATATAGACACACACACACCAATAAATATTTAAATATGGTCATTTAATGCACAAATCTGAGAAAATTCAGTAATTTAACCTTCAAGGTCAAGGTCATTTAAGAGCCCAAGCAAAGTTGGGTTTAATAAACAACAAGGTCTGGTCCTTTAGAATGTTCTCTTATAATATGAAGTTGATCCCTTCAATAATAGCAATGTTACAGTCAGTTACCGCCAAAACAATGAAAATTTCAATAATATGACCTTCAAAGACAATGTCATTAATGAGTGAAGGTCAAGGTCTTTCGGTATATCTTTAACAGTAATCTTTGAAGATTATTATGTTCAAGTTTCAGGACAATCCATTCAAAAATAACAAACTTACAGCCAATAAAAGCCAAAAAAATGAAAATTTCAATAATTTGACCTTCAAAGTCAAGGTCATTTATGAGTGAAGGTCAATGTCTGGCTGGTTATTTTTAAGGGATATCCTTAAAGATTATTATGTTCAAGTTGGAAGACAATCCATTCAAAAATAACAAAGTTACAGCCAATAACATCATGAACAAGCAAAAATTGGACTTTTAACCTTGAAGGTCAAGGTCATTTATGGATGAAGGTCAAGGTTAGTGTGGTCTACTGAAAGGTCTTGTCCCAAGGGTTGTTGTGGCCAAGTATGAAGACAATGCACAAAGAAATAAACAAGTTATGATTCAGGTACAAGTTTTCGGACGGCAACGGCTACAGCAACGGCAATGGCGACCTGACTATAGCAATACCTCTATTTTTCTTTCAAAAAAAAAAAGTCGAGCTAATAAAGGATTGGAGCACCACACTAAATACCGTATTCCGGTATATACCGGGCAAGGCGCTTGAATCGTAAAATGCCAAAATCTTGCTTTTTTACGCAACAGAATGAACTTTAATAGGTCTAATTCATCTTTTCACACTGATTTATGTATGATAATGCATGAAAAATGTAAAAATCAGCGAAAACAACGATATTTGTCTATTTTGTGATCATGATTTCTGCAAGCGTCTAGAGGTACTGCTCCAATCCTGTATTGAGCTAAATCCTTTTGTATACATGCGGCTTGGATAAAAGCCGGACAGTCATACCGATCCGGAATAAAAACTCGTCGGACCTGATCAATTTTTATCGGACATGTCTGTCGGACCGACGTATTTTGGGAAGTCTGAGACTGGTTGAATTAAAGTCGTTTTTTTTCGCGGAAAAGCTTTAAATACTTATGAGAGATAACTAAATCGCGGCCCAGACTGAGGTTTATTTACTTTCTGCTTCAACAAAATAGCGAAAACGGGGCCGAAAAAATCAATTATTTCAAACAAAATATTTGTTTATCTTAATGAGCCAGAGCCTAAGGATGTTGTTAAAAATTTGTTAAATGAACTTTTAGTGCAGTTTTTGTGTATATTGTTTATGAGATACTGGACAATATTTTGACCGATGCAAATCGATGCAAATCAATAAATTTGTTGATGATACCCAATTTTGTTTGTGTGTTACCCAATTGCTTGTCAAGTCCAGGGGTAAATACCCAATTAACTCAAAAGCTTATCTGTAGCTCTGAGCTCTACTTATTCTTATCGAATAGTCGGGCTAAAATTTAGCAAATTTGCCAATGGAAATGGGTCTGGTAATATGACCAGTGTTGACACCTAAAATAATGTACAGGCCCATAAGGCCACAAAAGATGCATTTCCTATATCTGGAAAAAACCTTATCTTGTTACAGTTTCAGAAAAATTAAAACTTATTTGCCATAAGATTTTGTCATTTTATCTATAAATGAAAAAGAACAAAAACCTTTAAAATACCTTTTAACACCAAGCTCTTGCCAATTTTTAGCTATTTCTTCAGCTGAAGGTCTTCTTGGTTTTGCTGCTGTACTTGCAAATTTATCGGCAGAACTCTCCTCACCCCTTGGTGGTTTAACATTGAACTGATCAAATGTTTGTTCTTGATTGTCTTTTACATTATCTTGATCACCTGTTTTCTTTGTATCTGTAGCCTCTCTATCAGTGTCTGTTTCATTTCCCTTCCCATCCTTGTCTTTTTCCTTTTTGGAGGCATCATCCTTTTCCTTGTCGTTTTGTTCTGATTCAGGGTTTTGGTTTGTGTCAGAAGTTTTATCACCATCAATTTGTTCATTAAATTTCTTCAAAGTAGAGTCAAGATTGTCTAATGCCTTGACAGTATTGTTCACTTCCATTTTGTAATATGTGTATTAGTGTTTCAAATGACTGGCACCATGGTCTGAATCTTTTTCAGGTCATATTTGAAGATGTATTGTATTGCTTGAAGCCTTTTGAGGACATCCACAGCAAGACTGATATAAATTTTCTCTGAAAATAAAAAGAAAACAACTTTTATTTAAAAATTCTTAAATGCATTGAAACTATGCAGTCGCTATTAAATATAAACTTGTCTATATTTTGAAACCATTCATATATTCTTTGAAGAGGGCCACCAAATAATCATTCCTGTGAAGTTTGGTAAAAATCTACCAGTACCTTAAGGTTTTTTATATTGAGAATATGTTCAATAAAATGTTGATATCAGTTAATTAGGAATGACAGATCCCCGAAATCATGCCATCACAAAAGCTAATATTTCAGCACTATTTACACCGGTAAGCCAAAATGTGCATTTAACCTTTTACCCTATGAGCATAAATAAATGTCAAAAATGGCCGTTTTCAGTGAAAAGCCTCCTGTTACAAGTTCCAACTGCTACAAAACTATGAAAAATGCTTCAATACTGATGAAACTTGGCACATTATGTTGACTACTTGGCACATATGTTGACTGAACCATAAGCTCTGTAACAACATGCTCAATTTTAAATTTCCTGTTACCATGGCTACGGTTGGACATCTCTTGCGAAAAATCACTATTTGCATTGTTTTTTCCCATCAAAACTGATTTCAAAGTGCTGTAACTTCTCAATGCAATGAGATAGAGTAAAAGGCTTTTCAGCGTCGGTTACTTGACCTAAGGCCATTTTTAGCCTGTCACATGTCCAAAATTTTCTTGGCGATGAGGGGGACCAAAGCCCCCGTTCAAATCCCCCAAACAGAAGGGGCATATCCCTCTTCTGCAACCCTTGAGGCTGATGTACCTTTTTGATTGGGGGGGGGGGGGGGGTACGGTGCCAAAAAATTGATCACTTTTTTATCAAAAATTCCTGAAACGAAAACACATGTTTGGGCACAAACAGGACATTTTTTCAGTACCTGAGGCCTAGGGGGGAGGGGGGGGGGGGGCGAAAGTGTGTTGTTTTTGCGTATTATTATATAAGGTAAAGGAATAGAAGATTTCTGCCATTATGCCAAAGAACTGCTTATTTCTAAAAAGCTTTTATTTTTGGTGTACTTAGTTACAATAAGTCACTCAATATCCAACTACCTTTTTCTTCTGTTGATTTTTGGCAATGAATGTAGTTAGATAATAGTGATTTAGCATTTTGTATGGAAGTCAAAATGCCTAGGGTCGCGGCCCGGTCGCCGGCAGCCCTTCACTTTGGGGTCATGTGGATCAGGCTTGCTTGCTAATGGGTTGTAAGCGCCCTGCACGGAAACCTTCAGTGGGATATTGATATATGAGATATTTTCTTTATCAGTGAAATACAGTATCTTCTAAATGTAAATGATTGCATTTTATAAAACACAATATATCAAACACAAGCTAATTAATTTATTTCTTCACTGTGATGGAAAGTTCTCAGATAGAAAATTAATAATGATAAAGTCTACATGTATACACAGCTAGATGCTTAAGTTATTGTTAAGTTATAAGTTTTAAGAATATATTCTGACTTGATGTTACTTGTAAGGTGGCACAGGTGTGACATGTGTGTGTTTTTATTTATCTTGTGCGCGCAAGATACTATGTCGTGGCCATGAGATAATTAAGTGGTGATACTATGTTGTGGCCATCAGTTACTAAGTGGTGACCATGAGATAATTAAGTCGTGGGGCAGGAGATACTATGTCATATGGCTAGAGTTACTAAGTAATGCGGCCACAACAAAATCAAGTGATGCGCACATCAGATACTAAGTCATGATGGCCACGAGTTTCTTAGTCGTGACCACGGGATAACTAATGAGATAACTAAGTCATGCACACGAGATAATTGACAAAACATATTACGAAATAGTGATATAACACAAACAGGTGTATACTCTACAAGATGTAAATTTATTCTCGGTTTTTGGTAAAATTGATTTTAATCTTCTTCCCATTAATAATTGGGCGGGTGTAACGAGAGACTTTTCGATGAAAACAGGCATTTTTCACAAAATGCTCATGCACTGAGTAATGGGTTAAACTTGATACATGTCTTTAGGATTATATTAGAAAGTCACCTTCCAAGGCCCATAAATCAGACATTATTTTGCCTTTGTTGGGACAATTCTGGCAGATAGAATTGGTCATATTGTACGTACAATGGCCTTGTTTATACAAAACTTGAGAAGGAATAAGTCCTGGTTTGTTTTATTTGGTTACAAGGGACATTGCCCAAGGACAGTAGATAGCCTATACAGATGTTTGAGGTTTGACATTTTATATAAAATTCTTGTCTGATGAATAATTTAGGACACGGGTGCCCCCACCGCAACACTGTTCTGTCAATCTTTTTACTAAGTCAAGGGAAATAACTCTACAAATACTGGATAAATCCACAAGCGAAACCCAAGGTGCAAATCTAAAATATGCTGAGCAACCTGCCCATAAGGTTTATTGACTATGTCAAATCCTTTTTGAGAAACTTGCGACACAAGTTGAAAATTGCAAAAATTTTCTAAGTGAAGGGCAATAACTCTAAAAATACTAAATAAATCCAGACGAAAATACCTGGTGCACAACTGCACATGCTGATCAATATTTCTGTAAAGTTAAATGACTCTAGGTCAAATACTTTTTGAATTACGTGCGACACATGTTGAAAATTGCAAAATTTTACTAAGTCAAGGGCAATAACTCTGAAAATACTAAGTATATCCAGACCAAAATACCCAGGTGCACAACTGCACATGCTGATCAACATTCCTGTAAAGTTTCATGACTCTAGGTCAAATACTTTTTGAGTTACGTGCGACACAAAAGTGAACGGACGGACAGACAGACGGACAAGGGTAAATCTAAATGCCTGCCACTATCGTGGGATCACAAAAAGCACAAAAAGGGGCATAATTCTGTCAAAATGCTTGATAGAGTTACCTACTCATGTTTACAGGTTGGGGTCATGATGGTGAACAAGTGTGCAAAGTTTCAAAGCCATAAGTCAATGGACTTTGAAAATATTTGAACTATTACAAAAACCTTAACTTAAATTCCAAGTTGAAAAAGGGGCATAATTCTGTCAAAATGCTTGATAGAGTTACCTCCTCCTGTCTATAGGTTGGGGTCATGATGGTGAACAAGTGTGCAAAGTTTCAAAGCCATATGTCAATGGACTTTGAGAATATTTGAACTATTACAGAAACTTTAACATAAGTGGTTACGCCGACGCAGACACCAACGCTCGGGTGACTGCAATAGCTCTACTTATTCTTATCGAATAGTCGAGCTAAAAATAGAACATTTTCCCATCCTGACCCACAATGCCTTGCGCAATAATTAATGGCCCTTTTTGTTGGTAGATTTATGCCATACTGTCTTACATAACCAAATGTGTTAACATTTTCATCCATTAACAAAATTAAATTAATTCAATATAACACAGTCAATTCTCATGTTGAACAGGTCAGACGAAACTTAATGCTTATGTTAAAACAATACAAATAACGAAGTTTTTAAACTAGTTTATTGTGATTGTCTGATTTTCAAAATTCTTATACAAATGAAAAGCTTGTGATCTTACCTTAAGTCATATCAATTTATATAATTTTCAACATATTTTTGACACAAAAGGTACTTAACTGTTATAAAGCACCACCTGTTGGCAAGTAGAGGGCGGAGTTACGGTTATCCCGGTTATTACCGTAACCTTACGGTTTCTACCGTAACCTCTCCTCACTGGTGTCCCCGCAATGTACCTACGGCTAATGGTGGGTCAATAGCGATTACCCAATTTATACAGAGAGACATACAGCAACTTGAGATACAACTGATAAATATAGCTTGTCATCTGCATGTTTTTACAGTTCGGACACTGTTTATTGGTAATAAATCACAAAAGTCATTTTAATGATTCACCAAACCTTCTTGAAACAAGAGGGCCATGATGGCCCTAGATCGCTCACCTGAATTATCAAACTCATCCAAACAATTACCTAGACAAGCATTCTGACCAAGTCTCATGACAGGTGAGTCAAAAATGTGACCACTACAGTGTTAACAAGGATTATCCATATTTGAGCAGTGCGACCTAGTTTTTTACCCAGGTGACACATATTCAAACTTGACCTAGAAATCATCATAACAAACTTTCAGACCAATTTCCAGGATACTTGGATCAAAACAGTAGCAACTAGAGTGTTAACAAGATTTTTCTATTTTTAGCTCCGGTGACCTAGTTTCACATGCGATTTCGAACTCATCCAAGCAATTACCTAGACAAGCATTCTGACCAAGTTTGATGATAATGGAGTCGAAAATGTGACCACTAGAATGTTAACAAGGTTTTTCCATATTTGGGCGGTGTGACCTAGTTTTTCATCCAAGATGACCCATGTTCGATCTTGACTTAGAAATCATCAAAACAAACTTTCAGACCAATTAACAGAATATTTGGATCACAACAGTAGCCACTAGAGTGTTAACAAGATTTTTCTATTTTTAGCTCCTGTGACCTAGTTTTTCATCCGAGATGTCCCATGTTCGATTTATTCCCAGCAATGACCTAGACAAGTTTCCTGAACAAGTTTGATGACAATTGAGTCAAAATTGTGACCACTAGAGTGTTAACAAGGTTTTTCTATTTTTAGCTCCTGTGACCTAGTTTTTCATCCGAGATGACCCATGTTCGAACTCATCCGAGTTATTACCTAGACAAGCATCTTGATCAAGTTTGATGATGATTGATGCAAAAATGTGACCGCTAAAGTGTTAACAAGGTTTTTCTATTTTTAGCTCCGGTGACCTAGTTTTTAATCCGAGATGACCCATGTTCGAACTCATCCAAGCAATCAACTAGATAAGCATCCTGACCAAGTTTGATGATGATTGATGCAAAAATGTGACCGCTAGAGTGTTAACAAGGTTTTTCTATTTATAGCTCCGGTGACCTAGTTTTTCATCCGAGATGACCCATATTCAAACTCATCCGAGCTATTATCTAAACAAGCATCCTGACAAAGTTTGATGATGATTGGGTCAAAAATGTGACCACTAGAGTGGTCACAAGGTTTTTCTATTTTTAGCTCCTGTGACCTAGTTTTTCATCAGAGATGACCCATGTTCGAACTCATCCAAGCAATTGACTAGACAAGCATTCTGACCAAGTTTGATGATGATTGGTTCAAAAATGTGACCACTAGAGTGTTCACAAGGTTTTTCTATTTATAGCTCCTGTGACCTACTTTTTCATCCGAGATGACCCATGTTCGAACTCATCCGAGCTATCACCTAGACAAACATCCTGACCAAGTTTGATGAAGATTGGGTCAAAAATGTGACCTCTAGAGTGTTCACAAGGTTTTTCTATTTTTAGCTCTTGTGACCTAGTTTTTCATCTGAGATGACCCATGTTCGAACTCATCCGAGCTTTCAACTAGATAAGCATCCTGACCAAGTTTGATGATGATTGAGGCAAAAATGCGACCATTAGAGTGTTCACAAGCAATTGTGGACGGCCGGACGGACGACGGACGACGGACATTCATCGATCCTAAAAGCTCACCCTGAGCAAGCTCAGGTGAGCTAAAAACTCAAGAACAAAATGTTCACAGAACAGTACGATAATGAAACAAAAAAATGGGAGATATAGATTTTGTTTATTGATCTGGATCTGTGTCCAATTTATTATAATTTTATCGAATTATGGTGGTCAGGTGAACGTTATTTATGAACAGGTGCAAAAGTGGTTTCATCGATCTTATGTTATATAGTAATTTTCTTTAATTTCATGATGTGTTGATTGTTTATATAGAGATGAATAAAGAATTTAAAAAAGATGCAGTCATTGAATTTAGCACTTGCTCGGTTCGGGCCACTGAAAATTTAGTTTATTATAATATAATAGTAGAATAAATTCATAACTGGAATTCGGGCTAGGAAATTCAAAATCTTAAATTCATTGACTGAAGATGTGTTGTTTTATTATGTACAAAATCACGGTACAATTTTTTCTTATTTCGGATTAATAATTTTATATGTTTTTGTATGTCTTGTTTTTATGTATATACTTATAAAGTACATTGTTAATTCTTTCTTTTACAGGTTTTATTTTTCTGTATACATATATGTTGATTTAATTCCGATTAAAAACATTTGTAATAGAATGGGCATTTATGGTAATCTAAGTTAGCAGTTAATCTAAGTAAGTTATGAGTTATTATCTATCATTCTTCTTACATACTGTATATATAAATCTTCAGAGCCCTGAGAATTTACTCCTGTTAAAAATTTGTGATGGTTTGCAGGGACTACCTTGGCATACATGTGACATACCGGCGGGATTTAAAAAAATCCTGATATTTCAACACTGATCCCGATTCCCGATATTACAGCTTGAATTCCCAATATTTAAAAACAAGAGGGCCATGATGGCCCTAGATCGCTCACCTGAATTATCAAACTCATCCAAACAATTACCTAGACAAGCATTCTGACCAAGTCTCATGACAGGTGAGTCAAAAATGTGACCACTACAGTGTTAACAAGGATTATCCATATTTGAGCAGTGCGACCTAGTTTTTTACCCAGGTGACACATATTCAAACTTGACCTAGAAATCATCAAAACAAACTTTCAGACCAATTTCCAGGATACTTGGATCAAAACAGTAGCAACTAGAGTGTTAACAAGATTTTTCTATTTTTAGCTCCGGTGACCTAGTTTCACATGCGATTTCGAACTCATCCAAGCAATTACCTAGACAAGCATTCTGACCAAGTTTGATGATAATGGAGTCGAAAATGTGACCACTAGAATGTTAACAAGGTTTTTCCATATTTTGGGCGGTGTGACCTAGTTTTTCATCCAAGATGACCCATGTTCGATCTTGACTTAGAAATCATCAAAACAAACTTTCAGACCAATTAACAGAATATTTGGATCACAACAGTAGCCACTAGAGTGTTAACAAGATTTTTCTATTTTTAGCTCCTGTGACCTAGTTTTTCATCCGAGATGTCCCATGTTCGATTTATTCCCAGCAATGACCTAGACAAGTTTCCTGACCAAGTTTGATGACAATTGAGTCAAAATTGTGACCACTAGAGTGTTAACAAGGTTTTTCTATTTTTAGCTCCTGTGACCTAGTTTTTCATCCGAGATGACCCATGTTCGAACTCATCCGAGTTATTACCTAGACAAGCATCTTGATCAAGTTTGATGATGATTGATGCAAAAATGTGACCCGCTAAAGTGTTAACAAGGTTTTTCTATTTTTAGCTTCGGTGACCTACTTTTTCATCCGAGATGACCCATGTTCGAACTCATCCAAGCTATCAACTAGATAAGCATCCTGACCAAGTTTGATGATGATTGATGCAAAAATGTGACCGCTAGAGTGTTAACAAGGTTTTTCTATTTATAGCTCCGGTGACCTAGTTTTTCATCCGAGATGACCCATATTCGAACTCATCCGAGCTATTATCTAAACAAGCATCCTGACAAAGTTTGATGATGATTGGGTCAAAAATGTGACCACTAGAGTGGTCACAAGGTTTTTCTATTTTTAGCTCCTGTGACCTAGTTTTTCATCAGAGATGACCCATGTTCGAACTCATCCAAGCAATTGACTAGACAAGCATTCTGACCAAGTTTGATGATGATTGGTTCAAAAATGTGACCACTAGAGTGTTCACAAGGTTTTTCTATTTATAGCTCCTGTGACCTACTTTTTTCATCCGAGATGACCCATGTTCGAACTCATCCGAGCTATCACCTAGACAAACATCCTGACCAAGTTTGATGAAGATTGGGTCAAAAATGTGACCTCTAGAGTGTTCACAAGGTTTTTTCTATTTTTAGCTCTTGTGACCTAGTTTTTTCATCTGAGATGACCCATGTTCGAACTCATCCGAGCTTTCAACTAGATAAGCATCCTGACCAAGTTTGATGATGATTGAGGCAAAAATGCGACCATTAGAGTGTTCACAAGCAATTGTGGACGGCCGGACGGACGATGGACGACGGACATTCATCGATCCTAAAAGCTCACCCTGAGCAAGCTCAGGTGAGCTAAAAAATCAACATAAAAAAATCAAACACAGCACCTGTATCTAAAATGTAAACCCTGCCTCCAGGCATTGATTGTTATCTGTCCATATCCTAAATTATAGCGGATTAAATGTTGAGTCACTAATTAACAGCAAGGTGGCGTAATAAACAATTCTATACCCAAAGTTATTCTCACATGTTTAACTTATCAGTGTCTTGTGTCAATCAATTGACCTCTGTAGGTATTACACGCTACGTCATCAAAACTACCCTATAAATTTACATGTATGAATTTGGCTCAACCTTTGATTTTCTTTGATTAGTGCCGAACTGATAAAGATAAAAAGTGAGCAGAATCATTTAAAGTGGATCATTCAAAACCTGTTTGAGATGTCTAATTAACCTATTTTTAGTGAGTGGGTAATTTTTTTGTTTTGTTTAGGAATTACACAATCATCGAGGCAAAAATGTGGATTAAATCAATGGAATGATTCTTGCATTTATTTTGAGTCTTCTACTTATGTTACGTACGTTATTCAACTGTCAGAGTCTCAGTATCTATTCTAGGAATTCAAAAATAGGGGTGATTTCCCCCCCTCTATTTCAAAAAAGGGGGCGATTTTCAAAATCAAGGGGTGCCAATATAAACTGCTAATATTAAAATTAATGGTCTTCATTAAGTTTACACTGAGACTTTCAACCGATGAAATAATTAAAACGAAAATATTTATTTATGGCAGCAGAAGTTGTTCCCCCTTAATTTTTAAATGAAAACAGATTATTATAGAACTGTCGCAATTGATTATAAAGGGTATGACAATACAAACAATTGACCTATCTTTCACATCTAGATCATAGCCAAGCTAGGAATTGCCTCATTTTTCTTGATTATTTACGATACTAAAATGGGGCCCAACTGTCAGACATAGCACACTAGTACTGGTCGGTACGGAACATTCCGTTAATTTCAGTCAACTCAAGTAACCAGTACCATATGGTACTAAATTATTATAATTAGCTTACAGTTAACTCCCTTCGCTTTCTGGTGTAAATGTAAACAAAACAACCAAATATAATGGAGGGATGGAAGTTTTATAATCCGATTTTATTAAACATTTTTTTATAGATGCGGCGATTTTCGCGCATATGATTTATGAATTGTGCGCAATCTGTTGAAATCATCTAGCGTGAATCGCGCAATCGCTGCGTCTAGAATTAGACACTGGAAGTCTTATGTTCTATGAATAGTTTGTTTGTAAAGCGTTTTTCAAATAGCTTGTGACAATTATTGAAATGACTGAAAAGGACAGATTATAATTCTTTCCCAAACTGAAAATAATGAAGATGTTGAAAAATGTGGACTGGTTTGAAATAGCCTGTATGGACTACACTTATTTATTTATTTTTTGGTGAAATAAATTAATATTATTCCACAAAAAAAAATCATAAAAAAGTATAAACCATTTAATGATTTTTGAGGGTAATATAGATTCTTTGAACCAAATGTGCCAAACACGCATTGAAAATTCAAGTCGATGAAAAAATCCAGTTTTGAGCCTCAAAATCCAGCTGAAAAATCCAGATTTGGCCCCATTGCATTTGTCACATGTATGCCTTGGACTGAAAATTTAGGGAGAAAGTGACCTTCAGGAAAAAATAGGGGAGAAGTTTTTGAAATTTAGGGAGAGTGATCAATCAAATCAAGTTATATCATTGTTTTTTTTTCTTTAATTTTATTTATTAAAATATAGTATACATGTACACCTTTATATGTACATGCTTATAAAAAGTCATGTATATCATATGCACGGAAAATAAACAAAATGCGTATTTGAAAATCGCTATGATGATATTTAATGAATTTGGCTCGACAAAGTTTATTTAAGCATTTGATTCAATCAACACAACATTACATCAACACAACATTTTTAAGTTTTTTAGGTCTAACTTTTAATGCGAATTTTAATTTTAAGAAGAAAAGTTCTTTAAAATTTGATAATAGATTATCCCAAATTCTATAGCCATTAAAACACAGTTGTAATTAATAACTACCATAAATCTAATGGTGATATAACAAGAAGGACTGCAAATGTATATGGAATTATAATTCAAACAAAACATATAGGGGAAAATTGTAAATCAAAAAGAAAATGGGGGATATTTAAATAAGACACAAATTTTTAAAGTTTGAGGTAACTTAATCATAATAAGCTAGCTTTTTATTACCTGCTGCATTCAATCAGGGGTCTTCACAGCTTTAATTTACCGCATTTAATGTATATGTTAATCAATAGAGGTGGCACGATACCTTCGATGCATCAAAAACCGTTTTATGAGCGCCAATTCGGATTCCCGTACCAACTGTAACTTTTTCGATTCGATTCCCCCCCCACAAAAAAACAGGGAAAAAAAAGTGGGGTTTTAGTTTTTCCTTCGCGTTCAACTTAAACGATTGGCCAGAAAAAACCGGGTCATCAATCATGGAGCAAATTTTTTTTTCGGAAAACAAGTCAAAATGTCCCAAACTCAAGTTAAAAATAAAATTAAAAAATCCCCCAAAAAAATTAAAATCAAAATTTGGGGAACTTTTTGGTTTTTGGGGAACCGGGGACACGGAAAACTTTTTGCAAAATATGCTTTCGGACTGTCAATCCAAAGTCCTGCATCGTCATATAAAACAAAACACGACAGGGATGGGGATTTTTTTGTAACTCAATACGGTCCGGCCTTCCGAAAAATTTATTTTATACAGTAATGGGCATTTTTTGGAAAAATGATTATTCTTTAGTCAAGTGAAAAAAAGTTGATAATTTTCATGAATTTCATTTTTTTCTGTATTGTTTTACTAGACTAAGAAGTATTGTGTGACCAACACTGGCATTAGGATTGATTAATTCATTTTACATATTATGGGAATTAATTTATAGACGAAATATTGAATATTTCATTTTACATATTATGGGATTATAAACAGAATATCTCAATATCAGTTCTGAAACCTTGTGAAACTTTTTTCATTATTATTTACTTTACAATTTACATACTTTGTTAAATTTCCCAGTCAGTAGTCAGCAGAAGGGTATCTGTATAGATCATGTTTACTGAGTATTAATGATTATTTGCCTGTATCCCGAATAAATTATTTTCCAAATAGACAAAAGCTTTTATTCTCCATGAAACACAATTATTAAGTCAAATAAGTTTATATAATAGTTTATTATTACAAAGAAAAAGCAAAGCACTAGTTGAAGGCCACTCACTTTTGGAACAGACAAGCAGAATTATATACCAAAGATAAATTAGTAATCAAAAAAGTATCGAATCGAAAAAAATCGAATCGAAGTGTCTAAAATCGAAATCGAATCGAATCGAACATTTGGTGTATCGTTGCAGCCCTAATAATCAATGCACTATTTTTAGCGAGATGGATTTCAAAGTGTCGCTACAGTATGACAAATTGACAATGCTTCAGCGCGTGTGCCAAATACGTCAGATTACACAATTAAATCTGCCTCCAGGCAGTATTATCAAGTGGAGAAATATACATTGTCAGACATTTATAGAGATTTAAGTGCGACTAGTATTTCGCTTTTCCGATCATATAGGGCGAAGTGAAAAAATTTACAGCCAAAGTTTCCGCCTGACTTCCTCGCTGAACGCAGTCCCTGGTTTGGTCTCTGTTCTCATAGGAACCTGATCACTTTTACACATTGTTCTTCTTTCAGCTTTTTAACATTTGTGAAATATAGTTTGACATAGATAATAAAAAAAAACATTTTCATATTTTATAGGCTACACTTACTGTGTTTATTATTTTTGCATGAAATTAAATCATTATTCCTTTTTTTCAGGTTTTACTTTTCGTATAATACTATATACGTTTATAAATATATATTTTTATGATGTTTGTTACTGAGATCCTTTGTATTGTATATGCTTTTAAGTAAATACTATTATTATACTTAAATATAAAATAACTTAAATAATAAATAATGGAAAGTTTACAATACATAAAATTTTCAATATCTTGTCTTTAATTGCATGAAAATGTGTCATAAACCATACGATGTACGATAATTGACGTGCCCATCAAGCAAAAGATAGTTTTGGCACTTTATAAATTAAGTTTGCCGAAACCACAACCTGTTTTATTATGCCTAACCGGTAGTTTGATGAAACCACTTTCATCCATTTTATCTAATTAAAAAAAGTATCCGTTTCTCACTTCAAATGGTTCCTTGTAATATCATCATACGTAAAACAATAAATTGGGCACATCGAATAAGAAAGGTGACTCCTTTTAAACGCTGTAATAACCAATCAACATTCAGATAAGATATGATAAAAAGAATGTAAAAAATAATTTTTTTTATGATAATTTTACAATACTTATAAGTATGGTAGATTTATAAAGAAAAATTAAAATTTTTTAAAATATTTTTATACATTTTATTTTATTTATAGTTTATCAGTAAATTATAGTAAAAAAGTATTATATATGATCATATCTTACGCTTCGTTTTAATTCTTCACTAAAATTTTGCCGTTTGACAGTAGGGTCGAGCTGAAAGTGTACGAATCGATAATAATTAATTCATTACCTCCCTTGGACCCGCGAGGTAAACAATTTTTTTTTTAATGCAAACAAATTCATTTAAATATACAAGTGATTACAAATAATTTTAAATTCTTAGCACACGCCTTTCATTCATTATACATACTATGGTAGCATCTGATACCCCTATATACTTTTATTAATGCACAGGCTTACGGTACTCGATAGCTTACAGTTATGATAAAACATTACAGTAGCGATTATAATGCAAATAAAAAACCAAACAGGCAACTGCTAAAGAATATTTGCTTCATCTTTCAAATATCCCATGATAATGACTTAACAAATTATATCAATAACTTACACATTAGTAGCAATATTGTCTTTTCATACACATTCCGCAATCGATTCTTCATATACGATGAAACAACATGCGCGATTGTTTTTCTGACCAATGCGCAGGGTTTTTTTCACGTATACATCTTTTGACCTTTTGGAAAATAGAAGGCGTTGACGGGGATATTTTATTTTATCCCCTGACACAACTGCGAGTTAGAAAAAGTGTTTATCTGTTTACGTTTTCCTTGTCCCTTTTCAATAACCGGTTTTAAGCATTTATCTAACAAGATATTGGCTAAAAATCCCCATCCCATGCCCTCAAATGGGACATGTACGGTGTAAGCATGGTACTTCTGCCGATTAAAGGAAAATATCATGTTTAAAGAAATATAAATAATATATAAACTGCGCTTAAATAAACAAAAGAAAGAGGGGGATAAAAAAATTTTCTTCTTCCGAGGGTCACAACGCAACGTACCCTTCAATTTGATAAAGTTCCCTGACGTGGGAAACTGTTTACTCGTATACTTATCCATCCATTTATTTATTCTGTATAATTTTTCATAAGTTTCAACTTTTTAAAAATACCTCTAAAACCGTCTAGGGGGTAGGAATTAAGACCATCAAAGGGGCCTGTTTTTCTGTAAATTTTTTTGGTGAGGGGTCACTTTTTTTCAATTTCTTTTCCCCACAAAACAAAATTTTCAATTGCCCCGTATGTAAGTTTTAGTATTTTATATTTTTTTGTCCCCGGGGGTAATGATTTCCCCGCACTTTTTAAAAATTGTGAAAACTGGTTTAAAGCCTGGTTAAATTTTAGTACCCCCTCGTGTTAAAAAAAATTTTCACCGCCGATTTGAAAATAGATTTTTTTCTTAAAGCCCCTTGATTAGGGATTCAAGGGAAATTTTTAAAATTTTATTTCCCTCAGCGCTCGTTCAAACTGAATTCATTTTTCAAACGAATTTTTTTGTAAATTTTTTATGATTTGAAGATTTATTCCCCGGTTTTTGGGAAAAGCTCTGGGCAAATATTTTTTTTAAATAAAGGAAATAAACAATAAAGGAGATTAAAGCAAACTTGGTTATATAAAAAGTCTGTCCTTTTTTCCCCTGTTGTTTTTTCATAATTTTACCTTCCCCTCAAAACCTCATACTGACCACTCCCCCACACCCTTATCCTTTTGTAGGTATTTTTTAATAACTGATTCATCAAGGGGGAAGAGACTTGATGTTCATACTTTGTTCAAGCAAGGAAAATGGTTGCAAAGACTTAACAAAATGTAATGAGTCATAAATATTTATATAACTTGGCACGTATTTTTTTCATGTAAGGGTTTATATTTTTATTTTGAAATTCTTAATTATGCCTATTTCCTTTTAAGAATTTTATGGCAAACTCGTTTAAGGTCTCGCTTCCTGTTCTGAGATGACAAGTTATTTGAAGGTATTAAACAGGCTATGTGCAAAACACTTCAATTCTACCCCTGAATCGGAACAATTTTAATTACTTGTAATAGAAATTTTTTCAATTTTACGTGTGACTTTGTTAAGGATTCTGTTTTTGTCTTTTCTATGATTTCTTATTTAAATAATTTATAATACATTTCTCAAAGGCTAATCAGGTTTTTTTGCCCCTTCCTCTTCCTTTTTTGGTCTTCAGCGGGCTCCTGCCGGTTGTCATTGTTTGGGAGATGCGAAAGCGTTTTGTTAATCCATTTCCCTTGATTCCTTGTTTATCTTGTTTTTCATATTCTACCAAATTTCCTATTACCCATGTCTTTTACCATGTCAAACAAAGAAAAACGAAAACCTTCTACACTCTTAAAAACAAAAACATGAAAAAATGTAAAAATATGTTTTAAATCTATTTTAGTTACATCTGCATGTGTTTTTAAACAGCGATAACTTTCAATGTCAACAACAGTTCAATGAACCCAACCACCGCATATAATTTTGTTGGATTAATTCCAAAGGAAGTAAACCAGCAGGGGGCACCCAGAAATCACCAACTCAAAAATCGGGCGATGGGGACAAAGAGGGTGAAAAGAGGAGAGAAAAACATAACCTAAGGTTTGATTTACAGTATCCAAGTAGGTAATTTGGAAACAACACTTCAATTTTTAAAGAAGTTTGGTTAGTAAAACATTAAATACCATAAATACAACGATATTGTTGTTTTCCCTTTTCCAGGTGTTAGGACTCACAAAAAATAGAAGAAATTGGGAAAATGTTAGGCTCGGTTTAAGTTGAGCCTTCAATTGGGACGGTTGTTATTGTTAAGTTGAAACTAAACCTTCCACGCAATCTATTCACCGCCAGGCTTTAAGCAGAATTTAACATTTAATTGGTTTCAAAGCTAATAGGAAAGCGGGTCCCCTAAACGAAAGAAAACAATAGGACGGAACTAAATGAAATTTGGAATTTTGAAAGGGGGAATCAGAGGTTTATGAAGCCTGCAATATCACAGATAAAACGTCAAAAGAAAAAGGGTTAAAAAGCGGGCCCAACTTTATCCTAAGGGTGTTTCAGCTTTAATTCAATTGGAATTTTGGGGAAAAAACAAAAAACAACAAACACAAAAAACCCCAAAAACTTTTCAAGTTTTGGGCGGCAGCTTAGAAAATTGGGCCCCCCTTTACTTCATTTTAAAACCCAGCATAATTGTGCTTAAATTGTATACTCCCCTTTCAGCACATTTTCAGATCCCTCTTGGGGGAAAATTTTGAAATTTCCATTTTTTCACACAAGGCAGCTCGTTTGAAAAAAAGGAAAAAAATAAAACCCCCTTAAACCCAAGATCCCCAAAGGGGATCAATTTACTAAACCCCCCACACAAATCCAGCAGAGGAAAACTCCAGAAAATGTAAACCAAGCCTGCGATTTTCACATATAAAATGTTATTTTTCACCACACTTTCTCTGCTCCCTTCCCAACAGTTCTTAGGTAGTGGTTTGCCTTTGTCCGGGTTACTCTGCCTTATGCCCCTTCCCTGTTTTTGTTTGGGGTCCTCCTGGGCTCTTTGCCACTGGCTCTTGTTACTGGTACAGTGGGGGCTGCGTTCATTGAACGCCGCCTTTCCTTGATGATCTTGTTTATCATATTTTGTAAAATATCTCCGACACCGTTCATACCATGCGCATTGGTCAGATAATTTGAATAATTTTAGAAGGGATTTTAATCATTTTGTTCTCCACTATGAACTTAATATTGCGATAAACAATGCACGCCCATTTCAGTAGATAAATGCATGTCGAGACGTTTGCGCAGAGTGACGATTATTTACTGATATTAAATCAATCAACTGGACAATTTTGATTTTTAAAATGTGCATTAACGTTCGCCCAATTTCAAGACGGTTTGCATCATGTCTGTTTGGCCGTTTTGGGGACGTTTTACCATTGTTTTGTTTTTAAAAAAAATGATATGAAAAACAAGATCAACAGGGATAATCGCATCTCCCCATACGACCCAGCAACACAGGATCACCGATGCAGTAATTCGTTATGCTCATTTTATATCGAATTATTTTTACATGTTTATTTTTGCAATAACGGCCGTTTCCGTCAAACTTCGGATAATAAACACGAACACAATACACAGAACGGATATTGTATAATTACGGTCTTACCTACGCCAAGAAACAAATAGTTCTTTAATGCAAAGAGTTGTAGACTAAGTTTATTCCAATATATCGAGTAAAAGTTCACTTAATTTAAGTAAATTCATAAATATAAAAGTAAACAGTACTGTGTTTATATATTTAAAATCGTGATTGTAGAAACCGTAAAAACAAAATGCATACCTATTGTCATTAGTTTGTATTTGTTTATAATTCTATAATAGTAGGCATTTTTAAATTTATTACGATTTTCATACATATTTTCAATAAAAATAGACAGAAATCTAAAAATTATTTGATATTAATTTGATAAGTGTAAATGAAAACAAGAATTTAAAAGATATGTTGATTCAAATTTGTTGGTGTTTGCAGAAGAATGGGTGTTGATAAAGAATGTAATGTCAAATTGATTCAGTAATTAAAAAATGTATGATAAGGTTCGATTGCTTTAGTGCTGAACTCATGGTTTAAAAAAAAGCATCGTCTTAAACAGAATACATCATTTAAGTATGGAAATGTTGATTTTTGTAATTTAGTTACACCAGCAGATGTGCCCAAAGCAATAATCATAGAGTCTTCAATGTGACACTTTTGTGTAATCCAACAAAAAGCGGCTTATGCATGGTTATGCATAGTGTTGCGTTCATTGAACGCCGCATTTCCTTGTTGGTCTTTTTTTATCATATTCCAATGACAAATATGAAAACAGAGATCAAACAAGGAAGGGTGGCATTCAATGAGGTACATACAATTTGGAGAAAGAGTGATCCCTTGGAAGCATTGAAATAACAATATTATGTGAAAATTGCAGACTCGTTTTGATTTAGTCTGTTTTTTATATATAACGTAAAGGTGTAATATATCTCTCGACTCATAGTACCAGCTTAAGATATATTCAATCTTCAACACTAACGATTTGGAATCAAGGATCTCGGAGGATCAGAAAAAATGAGGTGTAGTATCGGCCACTTTTAAAGCTGCCACACGGCACTTGACATTTTAGTATCTAATACTTAAACAGCAAAGATTAAGGGTTGGTTTTTATATGGAACTCACAGAATACTGGACACTGCTGTAATTCAGTATTACAGTGTGGAAGTACTTGGAGCATCTACAAATACAAAATGTAAAAACAAATATGTTCAAAGGAACTTGAAAAGAATCACGGATACAGTCGAATCTAAGTTAACGAGGTCCTTGTGAGGAATGTTAACAAGAGCCATGAATTGATTCATATTGAACATAATCACCATAGTGTCTATTAGACAATTTATAGATCAAATACAATGTATTTACGTCATACGATGTACAAATGTATTCCATGTTTAATGAGGGTCCATGCACTAAATGCAGCTACAATGTATCGCTGTGGACATGTCACCAGTCAATTTGAAGCACAAAGTGTTGTAATTTACCTCAATGCAAGTTTCAAGGAGTATTAGCCAAATATATGAATTTAGAGCCAAAAGTAGATTACTTTATGGCGGCCAAGGAGAACCTAAATGTACAGAAACCTGAGGCGATTTTAAAAGGAGGTAACCCGTAAAAGGGCTGTTGGTGCCAAGCAAAGATTTGCCCTTGGAGCCGACACTCTCTTCCCTCGGCTTTTGTTAAGAAACCGGCAGCAAACTCCATGCAGACTAAGCCTTAAACAATGTCATAAGCTGTAGAAAACATGCAAATTTGCAGTTCTACATGTTGCAGTGGATATTCAATCATCTGTCGAAGTCCTGTGCCTCCTCAGAGACATGCACGCACCGAGGGTATGTGAAAAGACGTAATATTACATACATACAACATGTAACATTGTTCCCTATAAATAGGTGCAATTTTCAATCATTGTCGTTTTCAGCATGTGATTTTTGGGGTCAACGTGATACTTTTTGTGGGTCAACGTGATACTTTTAGATTATTAGACTTAATGTCTGCAGTTTATGAACTTAGGTTTTGTTATCTTTTGCTGGTCCTTCTGTATCATTGATTAAGTGTTGCAAATTGAGAGCGCCCAATCCTTGGTCGGCGGGCGTGATGAATGTTTTTGTTGTTTTTTATGCCCCCGGGCATATAGTAATTGAACCACTCGTCCGTCCGCCTGTCCGTCCGCACTCACAGGAGAGTATTTATGTGGCTAAAGGGACAATGGGTAACTGTTCTTTCTCTTTGATGCCATTCATTCCGTAACGCTTTTATGTGGCTATTTCTTTTGTGTGGCTAAAAAGAACAATAGAGAGAACAATAGAGTAGCCACATAATTACTGTCCTGTGAGAACGTCCGTCTGTCTGTCCGTCTGTCCGTACGAGGTTAACCTAGAACGGCAAGTTGGATTTTTCTTAAGTTTTACCTGTACCAAGGGCTTCTTAGTTTACACACTTACTAATCATTACAAAGTACATAATCTGGTCAAGTTACATAACTATGGCTTCCATATAACCAAGTGATTGTTCTTTTCAGCCACACTTAGGAAAATAATTTACATGGTGTAACCCCTCCGCGCCCCCTATAACACACACCCTCTCGCAATTGGCAAATGTTGAAATTCTTAATTCTATCTATACTAATGGTCTTCATAATTTCCACATTTCCTTATTCAATTTACAAAGTACCTGTATGATAATTGCCAAGTTATATAAGCTGTGTCAACTCCATATTTTCCCGGGGGTTATTTCCTTTTTTTCACTTTGAAAATTTTTAGGGCCTTGCTCTGGGTGTGTGTAACCCCTATTCCGGCAAATTGGAATTAGCGCTAAATTTCTTTAATTGCGAAATTTATTTTAATGTACTTGCAATATTTGTAGGTGATACCTTCAACTGGTCCTCTAATTTTTTGTGAAATGCAAGTGGTCTCTAGGGTCCCCAAGGTCACTGTTTAGAAAATAAATTTAAACGTTTTTGGTCATTACAGCCCTTTTATTTTTTTAGTTGATGTCTTTCCATGTTAATACAAACATGGCCAAGGGAGGTCCTCAAAGGGGTCATTTGGGTCAAGGTACAATGTCAATCAATGTCAAGGTCACAAATGTTAAAAATAGATTTTTATATGTGTATTACCATATTCTTTAGACAGATGTCATTAATAATTGATAAGAACATAAAATTTGATGGAGTTAGTGGTCAGTTGGGTCAAGGTCACCAGTGTTAAAAATAGATTTTTTTAGGTACCAAGCGACATTTTGGCCAAAAATGACTTTTTTACATTTTTCATTATGTTTTAATGTTATCTTTAATCTGTAGAAATATCTCTATGGTATCATGTTTATTTACAGACATATAAGGTTATGTAAAAAGGTACTATGTCAATATTTTCCCATTTAGTAATGCAAAAAGGTACCATACGCATATCAGTTTGAGCATGTTTTGAGCATTTATTTCAATGCAAAAAGGAACCATGTTCACACATTGGTCCCTTTCTGCCACACAAAGAATTTACGACCCTTTAAGATTATTTTATATATTAAATTGTTTGCTTGGTACCTTTTAGGCTTTTTAATGAAAAACAACAATCTAGATGTTGCTAAGGGACAATCAAAATATAACAATAAATCCAGAGTATTGTTTCCCTGTATTTAAATTGAGGAATGATTAAACAGTGCGAAGATAAAATTATAGTGTTATAAATGACTTTTTTCACAAAAACGTGGACATAAAAAGAAAAAGTAAATTGACCTGTACTCTTGCCCCAACAAGATACATGGGTTATATGGAAGGAGAAAGCATGACAGGGAAGAGTACATGCCTGCCCCAAATAAACTAGGGTATGATATAAGTTAAATTGGTTTGAAACAACATAAAGAGTAATTTCCTAAAAATGGGAAATCTCTCATTATACAAGAAAAAAACTGAAAGAAATACAATACCTATACTTCATGACTCGTGACTAAAACGATTTAAAAAGATGTGAAACTGTAAACTATTGGAAAGTGAAAAAAGGAAAATAAAACCCTGTTAAAATGCCAAACATCAAATAGGAAGCGGCAGTAGGCAATACAAGATGGCAGACATCAAGGAACATCAAAAACAGAAAGAAAAATTCATTAGAAAAAAAAGGATTTAAAATAAAGTTGTAGCAAAAGGTGACTCATGAAGTTTAAATGTTGCCTTTTTACGGGGAAAAACAGAAAACTGATACATAGCTGCATCTCTTCTTTTAAATATGTATCACAAGTTCCCAAAGTTTTAAGATGATCCACAAATTTTTGTTTACATTTTCGGGTTTTCACTTCAAACCAAAAAGGATGGGACAGAACCTTGACTCTTGAAGGGGCAAAGAAAATAATTCCTGGAGAATTAGGGTATCATTCAGGTTTGTGTTCTCTTATACACTGGCCAAAAATCACAGCCCACTAACGTTGCGGCCAATAAATATAACCAGTGGTTTTTTGATTTCAAATAACTTCAATTAATCAAAGCCAGGAAGGCGCTGGATTTTGTTTTGGGTCTCAAATGTCAGAAAGGTGAATTTGTTTGAGATTATTAAACCAATTTTGGTTTTTGTATAGTGCCAACCAAATGCTTTCCAGTGTTAAAACTGTAAGTTATTTGGCCTAAATAAGACTAAATTGCCAACACGATATTCAATTTTCAATGGTTATTTTACATAAAAAAAAAAGAAAAAAAAAATGAGCTGCCCTCGCTGGATTTGAACTCCAGATCTCTCGATTCATAAGCGAGCGTGAAAACCCCTTCGGCCACGGGTGGAATTAATATGTTAAGGCCCTGAAAAAATCAACTCATTCTAAATTAGGGTTTTTGTAACTCTTATTATTTCGAAACGCTCTAAACCTTTGTTGTTTAAGACAAAAAAAAGTGTAAATAATCTGCAGATTATCAACCATGTTAATCTAATAAAGAATGAAAAAATAAAGAAAATCTTCGACCACGGGAACATTTTGTTTGGGAAAATTTAATTTGGCCCCTTTTCTTTTGACAACCCCAACGATTGATCCCCCTGAATTTTTCGGGGGTTGGTGTCATATAAAGGGGAAGGGTAACCATTCAAAAAAGGATTAACTTAACCCCTTTCCCCAATTTTAAACCCGGCATTAGGCCCTCTAAAACTTCGCTCCATTATTTTTTTGGGTCTGGACAAACAAAATAAAAACAGTGCCCCAGACTCAAAACTCCTTTGACGACAAAGAGTAAATCTGGCTACAAGGGGAATGGATAAAAAGGTAAAAAGGAAACCCCCCAAAGTCATTTTTTGAAAATTTTAGAGTTTTAAGGGGTGAACCCTTTTAGGGAAAATAAAATTTCAGAAACAGAATTTTAAAGTATAAAGGGACAAATTGGTGAACAAATAATGAAGTTTATTAAAATACCAAACATCCATTTTCTATTCAAAGAAAAATAACTTGGACTTGTGTGCCAAAAGAAATTACCAAAAAGAGTTCCATAATTATAATGCCCCACTTTAACCAACAATAAAGTGAAAGAAAAGGATTATGTCACAATGGAATCGGATGAGAATGTTCTGAATTTTGGCTAACAATGTATAGAGATTTTGACATAGGCATTGAGAATTGATCACAGAGGAATGACTTTCAAAACAATGCAGGCATTGTGATTAGAGTTATCAGACATTTTACTGAAAACACAAGACTTTTCATATAATTCATTTGATAATTGTAGAATAAAAATTGTAACCCAAATGATTCTTTTGTTAATATTCTTGGGAAACAAAAGGTGCAAACTGCCATATGGTACCTTTTTTGGGATACTATTCGACATGCAAATGTTAAAAAAATCATACAATGCAAAAAAGGGACCTAAGGGTGATTTATATGGTTACCCTTCTTGGCATTTTCGTCAATAATATTTATTAGTCCCAGAAAGGAACCATTTCTTTAATTTGAAATTAATTATCAAATAAATTAGTAAAATATAAGCTTTTCCAAATTTTGAGTATGAATTCTCAAATTTATCTTAAATATATGTGAATTTTCTTTGCCCATCTTGTTAAAAACCTGATTTGAATAATGGAACTTCAAATCTTAAACCGCCGATTTTTCTCGAAAACATGAAAATGTCATTGGTATTTTTTGCTTTAAAAATGGGGCGATAATTGATAGGGAAGAAACTTGCATGGTTTCCCTTACTTTGATTGAGTTGGGATCAGCGTGTCAAAGGTCCAATAGTGCTAAAAATAGATTTTTTACACTTTTGCCCATTAACAGCCTTTTTTTATTGACAGATTTAATTTCATATTTGGTTGGAAGATAACTTGCGCATGGTGTTTTCTTCCTTTTGATGGAGTTAAGGGGTCAGTTTGATTTAAGGTCTCAATGCTCAAAATAGTTTTAACATTTTTTGCCCAAATTACCGGCTCAAATTTATTGGGACAGGTGTTATTTTCATAATTTTGGCTTAGGAAGATAATTTTGGCATGATATTCTATAGGTGTCCAGTGGCGTCAAGGGTGCCAGATAATGATTTTTACATTTTAAGTATATCTTTTGATAAAGTGCTTTGAATATTTATCACTTCACAGTCTTTTCCAAATGACTTGACAATTTATAATTTCAACAATTAAAAATGCCGGGGCATTTGTGTTTAGCAAACGCGTTTTGTTTTTGTTTTGGCATACTTTGTTTCATGCCAATCATCGAATACATGCGTTTCTTCATGCCGACTTTTATATACATTGTTATTTAATTAGAAACCATCGGTTTTTAGGAACAAAACGGGCATCCACGGGACATTCACCTGGCGTAACTTGTTATTTTTTTATCCTAAAAGATACTTCGATAAAGTCAGTCAAAAATACTAAAAATCTGGAAAACAAAGTGATTCATCATTTCAACAAAAGAGCTATGCAAAAAATAACTAATTGTTGATTTTTTAACCGTTTAAAGTATAATCTCGTTAGATATAAAAATGTATAAATAAATGTGATGTTTTTAAGAATAATCCTCGGAAATTTGGAAAGAAAGGAAATGATAAAATATGAAAACAAAGATCAACAAGGAATAACATTCAATGAAAGCATCCCCCGACAAAAACCAGCAACACATAACCACCGGCAAGGAGCCTAGCAGGACACAAAACAAAAACAAGAGAGGGCACTATTGCAAAGTTATTATATGAAATCATAAAATCTGACAAGGGTATTAAAGAATACTATCAATTAAAAAGTTAGTCAATAGTTTTTCCTCTTAAAGTTTAACCAAATATAAATGGTCTTTACCTTTTTATTACAAAGTAATGCACAGTCTTAAAAATATAAATAACTTTAAGCGACAACTTTTATTGAATTATTCGATGATAAAAGATGATTATGCAACATATTCATGGATTAGCTAAAATAAAATGTGTTTGCAAACTTTTTATGCTCCTTGAAAAATTTCGAAGAGGCATATACTCGCCGGGTTGTCGGTCCGTCAGCCCGGCCGTCCGTCAGTACGTACGTACGTCCCGAATTCATGTCCGCCCCATAACTTTGTTATTTGAAGTCGGATTTTACAACTATTTCACAGAAATTATCACCATATTAAGATGACGTGTCGCGCACAACATTTGGGTCGCTACCTTTAAAGCGTCGAATTCACAGATGACCTTGAATCAAATCGTGTCCGGCCCCATAAATTCGTTATTGTGAAGTCGGATTCTATAACTTATTTCCAGAAATGATCACCATATTGATCAACTGTGTCCACGAATATATTTGGGTCGTACCC
>NW_026859555.1:0-29564 GCF_026571515.1 Ruditapes philippinarum | reverse complement strand
CCTAGGGAGAAAATTTGTCTAATGCAATAAGTAAACACTATACTTGCCTGTCATCATAAGCAACCACAAGTTTCCTGCCAATTTTACGAGAGGGTGTAAAACACTAATATTTTTTTTGTTAAATGGTATGTGATAAAAAACCTTTAGTATGAACTTCAGTGTTCAGCGCTTGTTAATTAAAACATTGATAGGTTTTAACTTTGTGCTTACTAGTATTCTCCTGCGACTGATCCATTGCATTATAACGTTTGTTATCAAAACATCTGCAGTCTTTTCATAACATGCTTTTCTGCTAACATGGCTAATGGCATAGTTTTTGTATTTTCTGATCGAAAATCAGGAAATACAAAGCTGACACACAATCTCTGACACAGCGGCTTTAACGACAAACCATACAACAAGTAGTTCTCAAACAGCTTAAAACTAGCGATTTAAAAGAAAGAAATATTTTTATTTTGTTACAAGTATCTAACAAATTACAACGAACATTCAACGTTTAAAAAGTAGCGTTGGCTTATAGAATTGTCAATAAATGCACAATTACAAATTACGCGGATGAATATGATTTTAATCAATGAAAATGCTATTTTTAGCGATGTCGATTACCGAATACTACACAAATACAAGGGGTTAATCCATGCGCGCGCAACCTTAAAGTTCTGATACCGCGAACACTTCATCGGCCGATATTTCGAAGAAAAACGAGTGGTGTGAAGAAATCAGAAAAGGTATGAATTTAATTTGTTTTGCAAAGAAGATGGCCTAACTTCTAGTTTTTATATACAAAATGTCTTGAAGTAACTCTTTCCTGTTTTGTCAGTATTTCGCGTTGAATGCGATTTTGATTCTGGATAGTGCGTACACCCGGCGTTGAAATGCTACAGAAAATGAGCAAATATCGATTAAACTGGCCGTTTTAAACGGCTGGAAGTTATTCTGTTGTAGAATCCTTTTCAAAAATATATTTTCAACCTTCGTTCCAATTCATTTGTACTCAAAACGTATTTAAACTTACTATTTACAGAAAACAAGGATTATGATATTGCGTACACTCAAAAAAAAAATCCAGATACTGCGTACACATAACTATGCAATTGATAGTAGAATTGTAGTTGGGACCAAATACACCAGCATACATAATATTTGAATTACAAGCTAGTAGTTGGGTATTCAGCTTGTAGTTCTGACCAAATACACCAGCATACATAATATTTGAATTAAGGGCTAGTAGTTGGGTATTCAGCTTGTAGTTCTGACCAAATACATCAGCATACATAATATTTGAATTAAGGGCTAGTAGTTGGGTATTCAGCTTGTAGTTGGGACCAAATACACCAGCATACATAATATTTGAATTACAAGCTAGTAGTTGGGTATTCAGCTTGTAGTTCTGACCAAATACATCAGCATATATAATATTTGAATTAAGGCTAGTAGTTGGGTATTCAGCTTGTAGTTCGGACTAAATACATCAGCATATATAATATTTGAATTAGAAGCTAGTAGTTGGGTATTCAGCTTGTAGTTCGGACCAAATACGCCAGCATACATTATATTTGAATTACAAGCTAGTTAGTTGGGTATTCAGCTTGTAGTTCGGACCAGATACATCAGCATACACAATATTTGAATTACTAGCTAGTAGTTGGGTATTCAGCTTGTAATTCGGACCAGATACACCAGGATACATTAAATTTGAATTACGAGCTAGTAGTTGGGTATTCATCTTGTAGTTCGGACCAAATACATCAGCATACATTATATTTGAATTAGAAGCTAGTAGTTGGGTATTCATCTTGTAATTCTGACCAAATAAATCAGCATACATTATATTTGAATTACAAGCTAGTAGTTATTATTATTATCTTTATTACCTCCATCACTGAAGAGCATTTACATTATACATATTACAGATAGTACAAAAGATCATATATACAGTAGATATAAATACAAGATTGTTTTAGAATTATATAAATTAGTAAAGAAAAGGCATAATTATAATATGTACAAACATACTAAAAGAAAACTAATGCAATTAATCTGTGATATCTATCAACAAATGATAATTGAATGAATATATATATATATATATAAAGGGAATAAGCTACTTAGTTGCATAGATATCAGGTTCATATGTATATATCAAGAGCATCAGACCTGAACTTGTTTAGTAGTTCTGACCAAATACATCAGCATACATGCCAGCTGACAAAATACATCAGCTAGATAATATTTTGTATGCTGGTGTATTTTTTCCGAACTACAAGCTGAATACCCAACTACTAGCTTGTAATTCAAATATTATGTATGCTGGTGTATTTAGTCCGAACTACAAGCTGAATACCCAACTACTAGCTTCTAATTCAAATATTATATATGCTGATGTATTTAGTCCGAACTACAAGCTGAATACCCAACTACTAGCCCTTAATTCAAATATTATATATGCTGATGTATTTGGTCAGAACTACAAGCTGAATACCCAACTACTAGCTTGTAATTCAAATATTATGTATGCTGGTGTATTTGGTCCCAACTACAAGCTGAATACCCAACTACTAGCCCTTAATTCAAATATTATGTATGCTGATGTATTTGGTCAGAACTACAAGCTGAATACCCAACTACTAGCCCTTAATTCAAATATTATGTATGCTGGTGTATTTGGTCAGAACTACAAGCTGAATACCCAACTACTAGCTTGTAATTCAAATATTATGTATGCTGGTGTATTTGGTCCCAACTACAATTCTACTATCAATTGCATAGTTATGTGTACGCAGTATCTGGATTTTTTTTTTGAGTGTACGCAATATCATAATCCTTGTTTTCTGTAAATAGTAAGTTTAAATACGTTTTGAGTACAAATGAATTGGAACGAAGGTTGAAAATATATTTTTGAAAAGGATTCTACAACAGAATAACTTCCAGCCGTTTAAAACGGCCAGTTTAATCGATATTTGCTCATTTTCTGTAGCATTTCAACGCCGGGTGTACGCACTATCCAGAATCAAAATCGCATTCAACGCGAAATACTGACAAAACAGGAAAGAGTTACTTCAAGACATTTTGTATATAAAAACTAGAAGTTAGGCCATCTTCTTTGCAAAACAAATTAAATTCATACCTTTTCTGATTTCTTCACACCACTCGTTTTTCTTCGAAATATCGGCCGATGAAGTGTTCGCGGTATCAGAACTTTAAGGTTGCGCGCGCATGGATTAACCCCCTTGAAATAAATCTGACTGTCGAGTATTGAGATATATAGATTCTACATGTCGGACTGTTTTCGCTAAATTATTTACATCAATTTTAAACAACAGGTTCATCGTGAACAAAATACCTCGAAATTAGTAAGGATTACAAACCCGAAACGCAATGGAAATTCTAAATTTAGAGTTACTTGATTTTATTCAGGCTTTGTTCGAATATTTTCTCTGCGGTGCAGGAGTAACGCGCTCGTTTAGTGTGTGAGAGGTCTGGGGTTCAAATCCCAGCCGAGGCAACTTTTTTTCTTTCTTATTTTTTAAGTGTCTTTGTTAAGGAAGTAGCCACGATATGCAAGGATTTAGTGTGGCAGTCATAAAAATGAACATAAATGATTTTTTTATGTACCTCTAGTTATGCAAAATTCCGTATGTATCAAATTCTGGTGCCCTGCAAGATGAATTATAGTGCATTAAAATAAACTTATACAGGAAAATACATACAGCTATACAGTACAATTTAGGTTGCAAAGATCAGAAAATACCACAATGCTTGCAGCCCTTTGATTATACATGTGCTTTCACTGAAAAAATAACTTTGACCGATCTTGTGTACGAGGGGTGTCCCAGAATTACGTGGACTTTTGCTGTAACTCAAAAACTACTGAAAATAAAAACAAACAAAATTAACATGAACAAAATGCAACTTTATTGCATAAGTACAAAACATTTCAAAGTTGTCCGGCAACTGGATCAGTGTCGGTGGGCAGGGTAAGGAGACAAGGGGTAGCGGGTGCGGGGCAGTCCATTCCGACGTCATTCCGGTGGCGTCGCTAGTTGTTAATAAATGCGTGGCGTCGAATGTCAGTTTTTTTCAACATAGTCGCCGCCTAACTCAATACACCTATGGTGTCGAAATATCCACTGGTCGTACACCGCCCTGTATAATAATAATAAAGCATACTATTAACTTTTGTTACGATAATAGTGTTAAAGACGACGGTGATAATGCTGACGCCGTATTATTATTATTATTATTATTATTATTTATCATTATTATTTTTATTATTATTATTATTATTATTATAATTATTATTATTATTATTATTATTATTATTATTATTATTATTATTATTATTGTGGAGTTTATTTTGTACGCAAAGACAATGTGCGTTAACAAGGGAAATAACTTATCATGCGCACTGCTTACTATAGCAGGTTAAGTTCACTTTCTTAAAAGCTGAAGCGGATAAATTGCATTTACAATAATAAATTGTGATTAGCTTAATTTTTAAAAATCATTTTTTTTTAAACACAAAATTATTGCTTTCCCTTGAATAGTACTCAGCATTGACCTTGGTGTAACGCCTGTCCCGATCTATGACGTCCTTGACTTCCTTAATTGACGCCGCAGTCAACGTTGACTTTCTCCCACGACCCTTGTCGTCTTCAATGTCCTCACGGCCGTCTCGAAAACGCTTATGCCACTTGAAAACGAGTGATCGACAAACAGGAGGTCTCACTTTTGCAGTCTTCAACATTTCCTGCGTCTGTGTTGGCGTCTTCCCAAGATTAACACAAAACTTGATGATAGTCCGATGTTCCGCGTAATCCGTGGACGTCATTTTTGTTAAATATCCAAGAGCAACGGTTGTCAGTTGTCCGCTCGTAAACAATAACGGAAACAGCCATGACGTCAAAATTTCAAACGAACGTTCATATGACGTCACTGCATATGCGTACGACGTCGCGCCATTTTTTACGTATAAATACGCAAGATATACGAAAGTAAAGACAACTTATTAATACAAAATATTGGACTGCCCCGCCCTGCGCATACTGCGTTACTATAGCGACGTAAAATATAGAGAAGCAATGTTAGAAATTTAAAAATATTGGACAAAATTATTAAGGATATGTTAAAGGTATTGTGTACAAATTTGCTAAAAAATGCATTAAAAAATAAAAAAGTTATAGCAAAAGTCCACGTAATTCTGGGACACCCCTCGTAATTCAATAATCTACCACTTTGAAAAAAATCAACTATAAAAAATAAAAATTATTAGAATATTTCCAATCATCGCCCACAGTGATTGTTTTAATCTTTTACAAATTATATGCCAAATAAAATTAAAGAAAAATATGTGCAGTTCTAACTAGTAGATCAGTTAACAAATGAGTTAAAGGTTTTGCAAATGTTAAAAAAATTTCTTTATTCCCCGGACTAGCTTGGAATACACATTTTTAATCTTAAATCCGGACTAAGTCTTTTTCCCCTTTAAGTGTAAAAACATATTTAGCAATAGTATGAAGTCTTCTGAACACATCTACGGATGTTTCTAAATTCAAAGTTTTGTCATTTTATGTTTTAAAATTAATTGTTGAATTCTGCTTAAGCCGGTGATATGGGGTGTGAACGGTAGGTTGCACTTGACAGTACCGTCCATGAACAAGCTCAATCAAACCGAGCCTGCAACATTTTTAATTTTGGCGTTTTGGACTTTCTTAAGGGATTCTTGATTTCTCTAATTAAAAAAAATGTGAATTATCAGGAAAAGTAACGTACAATCCAAAATTACATATGTTATTTCATTTTCGATTTAGAGGGGTGCACCTCTAGATTTATGTTAATTTTAATGAAAACTTAAAATTTATTACTTAAATGTTGTCCAATTGGGATTAAACCTAATCTAGTCATTATAGAACAAATCACATATTATGTGTCCAAATCTGTTAGTCACTGGTGTAATTTTGATAACACAATTCAGTACATGTATTTGGTGTTGGATAGAATCGACGTGGCACACATAGTTACCTGGATTGAGAGAAACATGAACGGACTAGTGTTTATTGATAATTGCAACCATGCAATTCTTCCAAATTTGATAATTGCAATTTTGTTTAATCATCGTAGTTTGTGCGACATTGATTCAAACAATTTCTTATATTAGAAAAGATGTGTGGCGATACAAGTATGATTCAGCAATTTTAATGACAAAGAAAATAATTCAACTGTTTGTTGTTATAATAATAGAAATAAAACGCTTTGATTTCAATGCAACATATGTGCCCCATGTCTTCCTTTTTGGGGGCCTACCAAAAACATTTTCCACCTTTAGCGATTTGATTTGAAAATAGAATCTGTGTGGAATTGTTTTATTATGTATATTTATAGACACATTGCACTTTATCTTATTAATGCTCATACATTGAAAACAAAACCTTTACTGTAAATTTGTTGTTGTTTCTTCGAATATAGCTTGTTTAAAATGATTCCATGAACTTAAATGAAGGAAAAACATAAGTACTATTTAAATACACAATTTTTAACAAAACAAAGTCATAACCTTAAGTTCACAAATTCAAGATGTTGGTGTTTGTTTATATTTAATCGACAGGGTTATGATGTCGTAAAGAAATCATTTACTTATCTAATAGAAATATATTTGGTGGTTAATGTGATTTTGACAAACAATTGTGAATTGACTATCTCAGCCAGAAATAAGCTGATTGTGAAAATAAAATCATAACAATATGTGCTTGAAGCATGTATCGTAATTCTGTCGATAGTTTACTTTATATGACATAACTGAACTAATTTTGTTGATTCCTTTGAAACTAATGTACGAAGCATTTCAGCTAAATGTTTTATGTTCAGTTTAGTTATAATCATATAATGTTTGTTGTATTAATTTACATAGCATTTCTTTTAAAATGTGCAATATAGTATCATAAAATTTCAAGAAATCAATTTAAAGTTTCTAGAAACATTTACAGTATATAGAAGGTGTTTCATTTAATACTTTATTTTAGGCGTTCTTCAGGGATACCGCTTTTTTCAATTTATAGCCATTCAGAACAATATATTGTCATTATCTATGTAGTTGTATCAAAATCAATGCAAGTACTAGTTAGTTTTCTGTAAGTACAATTCTCTTTTAGAATAAAATATATTTTGATTAATGATTTGCTATTGTAACAAAACGCAATTCAAACCAACCTGTACTTTAAAAAATGCATTGCCATTTTAAGATCAAATTTTCAGACAAAAAAGCACTCCAAAATGTTCCTGACATTTTATAAGATAATATTTCAGCAAATAAATGATATCATATTCATTATATGCGTTTTAACCTCAGAAAAAAACCCTTAGACATATATTCTGTGGTGTTCCTTTTCGGAGAATAAATTTTGATTTTAAAACGTTATACGGTACTGCGCAACAATGTAATATTTATGATCATTCATTTACAAGTAGGAGGCAATTGTTTTAACATTTCGAGGCATTTAAAAATAAAAAAAACTATTTCATGCTCAAAGTTGTCTTTATGACAGTCTTGAAATACTATGATACACTCAACTGTTGCTTTTTTATACTTTAAATCTGACATATAGTAAACAAAAATTCCCATTTGTGTGATTATTGCCCTTTCACATGTATATATTTGTAAGAGATATATTTTTACACTGAAAACTTAACAAAATAAAAAAAGGCATGTCTATAGTTGGATTATATATAGTTGAAAACTTCAAAGAGATAATTTATTGGAAATTTTCAAATGTTAAAATGTTTGAAATTTCACTCTGCCAAACAAGCTTAACAATGCTTGACCCCTGCTGTATTCAGAAAAAAGATCTGATAAAAAGGTCTCCCACGAGAGGGCAAAGAATAGAAACCATAACATATTTTGTTTAGAATAAATTCATTCATTGCATATTTTTGTTTATTTCAATGATTATATCAATTGATCACACAGCAAGCTTGCTAAACATTTATCAGCCCCAAATACATATTTCCAGTAGGCATTATTTTGTTGCCAACGTTGCACATAGCTTATTTTTCGAAATCAATTCGTGCACATCACGTTTTTCCAAACGGAATATCTTCAACTACATATACCTTAGTATTAACATTCATATAAAAAAAGTTCTTTATACTCGAAAATGTAACACGAAAGCAATCGAAAAAATAAAACTCTTTCAATAGGAAAAATTTCACTATACATGTAACCTATCTGCACTTCAATAGGCTACATACATTCTATAGACATATGTATCAAGATACCCCCTCTGAATTTTTCAAGATTCTCAATTATTATTCAAGATTCTCAATGGAATATCAGAATCAGTGTGTGGCAAATCAAATATTGTTCTGCATGATTTATAACACTTAACGTTATATTGTTGATACAAAATCTCCTTTGCGCTATATTCTTTCAATAAGGTTCATAATAAATTTTCAGAAGAATTCAGATGAAAGTTTAAAATATAGAATCTCTTTGTAACGCAATATTTAGTTATATAAGGAATGACCTTATTTAATATTTCCAACCATGTGATCAATAACACACATTTGCCACAACCAGATTATTATTTTATTCACATTAATCACTAAACTTTGGAAAGAAATCTGGATAATTCAAACTGCCTTAGCCCTATGCTACGTAAAATATTTAGGAATACGTTATATAACTGTTGCTATCCAGTGAAGATCTTTGTTCTAAAAATTGTTTTTACTTGCTTTATATCAGTTGTGAATGGCGTTCATTTATTTGTTATTTCAATGACAAATTTGCCTTCAACACTGTCGGAGTAATAATATTTCATGTTTAAATGCTCTTCATAACTCCTACTCAAAGTATTATAGAAAATTGTTTCAAGAGGTTAGTTTCACCTTTCAATACCTGTTATCTCGTCTCTTGCCTACGTTACGTTAAGTGGTATCAGGGGAAAACACTTCTTAGTGCAGGAATATTTGTTGTGAATAACGTATGTTGTACAGAAACAAATTTGTACATGTTTTATTTGCAGTAACATTATCAAGATTAAGTGTCAGGTTTTGTTGTCTGCTTACATTTGATATTTTGCGTAATATAACAGTCGCACAGGGCTTGAAGTTTCATATTATATGAATCTTATACCGGCTGCCGGTACAGACCGGAATATCTAGCTCGAAGATGACTGTTTACGGCGGTAACGAGGCTGTGCCGAGTTTCCGCTAAACAGTTACCCGAGAGCTAGATATTCCCGTCTGCACCGGCAGCTGGTGTTTGATTCTTTTTCTTACATATTACATATCAATTATTTTCAGAACAGAAATTACGAAAACTGATATTCTCATTACGCACTTTTTTCTTTTAGTAGCGTATGAACTTACAACTTCATTCATAACGGTTAAAGTGACATTATGCTCATATTTTCATAGTCAAGTTGAGCTGAATTGGTTTTATATTTCAAAAGATTGACTGTTAAAATCATGTTTGACCAACAGGTGATATTTGAAAATATTTAGGATAAAATTATAAATCTGCCATAAATATAAAAAGACTGCCCCACTCTTTTTATAAACTGAACGGTACACGCAAATTTTAATGGATATTTACAGAAAACTCCTTAGGATCCTTGCGTTATTTATTGATTATGCGAAGTCAATTATTAAATCAAAAGGAATTATTGCAAAATGAAAACTTATTTATATATTCACATGTTCACTCACTATATACCCTTAGATGGGCATAATGCCTATAATGTGACGTCATCCTAAGAACTCAATTCATTCATAAAAGGCGCGCGGAAATGACGTCATTTAGCACACAGAGGGGGTGTAAGACAGGGTTTTCTAGCACCGGTGTAAACGGTAGATAATCCTGTCTGATATGCAAGAAAAAATAGTGTATCATCAAATGATGACTGTTTTATAAGCAGAAGACACCTTTTTTCTGAATTGAAAACGCGTTATATTTATTGTGATAAAAATAACTTTTATGAACAATCTATAATGGGTGAAAATTTGCTGAGTTAATTGTTTAATGAGTCAAATCATTTATCATTCAAAATGTTTGTTAGATATTTTATCATCTCTCAAATAAAGTAAAATGAACTTTCGGTTGTTGCAAATTTGTTTTCTTTCTTCAACCACATCAGGAATATAAGAGAAGTTATTGACATTATTTTTATTTATTGTAGTGGAAAGATTTAGTCAGTTACAAGGGTAGCAATGTTCAATATTTCAATGTTCTGTTAACTGCTTCATCTTTAATCAAATCTATCTTAGCCATGACTTGTTTTTACTGTAAATATCTTTATACATGTACAGCAGTTCTTCAAAACAAAATACCAGTTTGTATAACTAGACTTCGAACGCAAGTCCCAAGTAGCTGTTTTAGAGAAACACAAAGATGTTAAATACAACACAGAATGTTGCGACATAATGCAAAAACACACTGACTACTGATTAGTATAATATGAACAAGAAAAAAAATGGTGAGGCAAGAAAAAAATATGACAAGAATGAAAATGATGAAGGTTGTGTTTAATTAAACTTCTTAGTATTTCATATGTGTTGTTATATGCGGCACCACCCATCTCCCTATGCACAAACTTTACCAGATGTCAACTCTGAAAGAGTGACCCATATTGTTTCAACGTCGTAATAGATATTGAAAATAAAAAATATTAAATACCATGCCGTTGTTAAGGACTAGGAAATTATATGTGATAAAGAAACTTTAATATGAGTCTAGTGTTCTCCGACCAGTTTGTGACAGAAAAACGTTTGTTTATTAGCACAATGAATTTATAACGTTTGTTTATCGAAACATCTGCAGTCTTTGAATGTGCTCTTTGGATAACAAAACTCACGACATAGTCTTTTAATATGTGCTTCAAAATTAATTTTGAACGATCTTGTATAATTCAATAATCTACGACTCTGGGAAAATTAAACAATTCAAAAATTATGTAACTGGTAAATAAGACGTTTAATTCAATAACCTAACTCTGTGAGAAAATTATGCAATACAATATAACAGTTATGTAATTGGAAAATAAAACGTTTAATTTCTCATTTTTCTTTGCAATTTAAGTTACGAAACTAATTATCCTTATGTACAGTGCTGCTGATTATTTGTGATTACTTAATGATTAGCTGAAATTTTTACAGACATTATTTAAACAAAAGACCATGCCGCTAATTCTGCCTGCAAATGAGCTTTCTTTTCAATTGTATTTTCATAAGTAATATATACGCCGAAAATTGAAAACATTATGAGATAAATAGTCCGTTGAGGATATGTCTGTAAATTATTTAAGTATTTACAATCGTCTCCCACATTGAGTGGTTTCAATATACAACACATCAAACTGCAAAATGAAATAAAAGAAGAATTCGTGCATTTCAAACAAATTTCAATTTGAAATCAATCAGCAAATGAGTTATAGTTATTTTTTCTACAAAAGAATTTGTATTATATTATGATTTTCAAAAAAAATGTTATTTTTTCTTTCTGTGTGCAAATATCACAAAATGGGGTTACAATCGAAAATTAAGGAAAATAGCTTACTTCATATTTGCTTTAATTTCTGAACCGTCTCGTCAAACTCACCTTTTTAATGAACAAATCACACCTTACATATAAAATTAATGTTTATTTAGCTTGGTGTAATATAACGTTTCTTTTGTCTCTCATTATCATCTTATGTCGAGAGTATATAAAAATATTTCCAAATACACTTTATCCGGAATACAGCAAATGTTAGGATTCTTAAACTGGTAGAAACATATATTTACCGTTTTGACCGTACCAAACAGATTAGAAAACTTTTTACCCTTATTTTTGAATTTGTAACTGTAAATTTTTGTTTGTTAATTTCGATTGAAATCAGCACATATCAAGATTTGTGTTAATTTAAATGAAAATTAATAAATGCTGTCCATTTGACCAAGAAGGATATCAAACTTAATGCAGTCATTATAAGAGCAAATCACCTATAATATGTCAAAATTTAGAGAACATACTAAAACTCCGTTAGTTACGGGTAGAAATATTGATAATAAAATTTAGTATATAAAATCGTTGCCTGAATTGAGATTTGTTGTGGCATTTGTTTCAATATATACAGCTAAAATAGAGAGAAATAAGAATCCCTAAAGAAAGCCCAACACGGCGAAATTGAAAATGTTGCAGGCTCGGTTTGATTGAGCCTGTTCATGGACGGTACTGTCAAGTGTAAACTACCGTCCACGCCCACTAGCACCGGCTTAAGCAGAATTCAACATTTAACATGAACTGGTAAATTTAGAATTTTGAAACATCCGCAGATGTGTCATAGTATATTCAAGAAATTCAGAGTTTCTAGATACATTCACAATATATAGGTGTTTCTTACACATATTTCAGGCGATCTTTAGGGATTTCGCTTTTCTCAATACTTGAAGCATTCAGAAAATATATATCCCTATTATTTATGTAGAGATCAAAATCATTGCATGAAGGTTTATATTTAAAAGAGATGTTCGGTTTAATGAATTCTCTTTTGTTTTGTTGAAAAATATACTACTCAACTTTTGCTAAGCACCATATGTTTGAGTTTGAATATCTTTTTGGGATAATTTTATTATCGCCGTGCAAAAGGTTTTAAATGTTGATTAAGTGTTTCATCAATTCACTGAAGGACGAATTTAACCCTATAAATGAGTTTTACACTGAATTTGTGTGAGAGAAGAGGATGATCCCTCTTTAAAGATTTCAGAATATGCAGCGTTTTTTCCAAATTTGTAATTTTTTTGTTTACAGCTTAGACTTTATACCGTGTGTGTGACCTGTGACTATCAATGACAGCTTGGCAACGCATTCCCATACTCCCTATTAGGTTTCTGATCGTTCTAACGGGTATGACTGCCCATTCTTGGACCAACATGGCTCCAAGTTTCTGGATGGTTCCGGGTTGCATCCGACGAGCTGAAATACTAACCTGCAGCTCATTCCACATGAGATCTATTGGATTTAAGTCAGGTGAGCGAGCTGGCCAGTCAATGTGCTCAATAGACACCCACTCTAGGTAGTCCTGGACCACCTTGGCCCGATGGGGGCAAGCATTATCGTCCATTAGAATGAACTGATCTCCGATTGCTCCAGCATAAAACCTAACCTGGTTGTCTAAGATGTCGTATATGTATCACTGACCTGTCAATGTGCCTCTATATAGCACAACCAGGACGGTTCGCCTATTCCTGCTGATGCCTCCCCACACCAAAACTGACCCACCTCCGTAGCGGTCATGCTCAGCAATATTTGAAGCCTGGAACCATTCACTTCGTCGTCTCCAGACTCAAGCACGCCTATCTGTGAAGTCTAGGCAGCACCTGGACTCATCAGTGAACAGAACGTATCTCCAGTGTTGCATGGTCCACCGTGTAAGCTCTTTGGTCCATTCCAAAGGGCCTGGCGATGTCGGCGCGTAAAAGGGATACGTAGGCAAGGTCTTCTCGACCGCAAATTACCTTCATGCAGCCTACTATGTACCGTCTGCGTGCACACACGGACCCCGCAGCATTAAAAAGGTCATTTTGAAGATAAGTTCCTGTCGAAAACCTTGCACGACGTGCCTGAACGACCAAAAACCGATCCTGAGCTGGTGTTGTGGCTGACCTCCAGCATGCCTCCTGGCGGGTGTACCACGTATGCGGTATCTCTCCCATGCTCTGGTGATGACGGTGTGGTGTACACCAAGCGCCGCACCAACCTGGCGTAAGGAAGCCTCCTGCTGCACAATCCCTACAGCCCACCCCCCAATTACTCTGTTCCTCTAAAATGCCGCCTAATGTTAGCATTCGCCATATCGAAGTGACAGATGTAAGATATGTAAGCCACTGAATGACAATATGCCGGTATGTCGCCGTATTGCAAACGTCATGTGATTGTACACCTCATCAAAAGATGAAAAATAATGGGGTGCATGCTTTCAATGCTACCTAGATGAGTTGTAACGGATTAGTCAACACGGATTCATGTCAGGGGACTACCTCAAAAACTTGCTGAATCAGAATTTAAAAAATTGGGGAAAAAAAACAACTTTTTTACACTTGGTGGTCTTTAATATGAAAATTAACTTAAGATGCTTAGCAAAAGTTGAGTATATATTTAGATAAATGATTCGTAATTGTAACAAAAGCAATTCAAACCCATCGTGAAATTAAAAAATGTTATGATATTTTAACAAAACATTTTCAGACCAAAAAGCATATCAAAGTATTATTGACATTTCAGCAAATAAATGATTTCAGATTTACTTCGTGCGCTGTTACTTAAGATATATTCTCCGAAGTGATATACGTACGGGAATAAATTTTAATTTTCAGACGAGATACGATACATTGCAATGATGTAATATTTTTGTTAATTTATTCATATGTAGGAGGCAATTCTTTTAACACCTCAAAGCATTATAACAAAAAGCCTTAACATGCTCAAAGTTGTCTATATTACATGCATTGGAAACCTGAGATTCACTTAACTGGTGCTTATTCCTCAAAATATATTATTTAGTGAACAAAAAATCCCATTTGTGTGATAAACATTGCCTTAATGTAATTTAATCTAAATGTTACATCGTCTGCCAGAAACTTCGCTTGAAATCTATAAATTTGAAAAAGGATATCATTTTATCTTCAAACATAATTAAATCTAGCTCGTCCTTATACATTAAACTGATTTTACAAAACACTTAAAACTAAATATAAGTCAAATAACAAATGCATTTGTTCATTTCAATTTGGATTATATGGCTGAGAAACTTCAAACAAATAATTTGTAGTCGGACATTGTCATATGATAAAATGTTGAATGTGCGTTTATGCCAAATAATGTTGATAAATGCATGTAACAACATTAGTACCACGTGGATACCATATGACAAGTCGTCTTAATTTAGATGGAATGATATGTATTAATAGTTTATTTCCTTTCCACTGTTTTACATTATTATTATTATTATGCATATTTTGAATACTCTTGACATGCACAATTTTGAATACTCTAAGTTCGTAATTGCGTATTATGTTCACTCATTTCTCTATTACCATGCCATACCTTTGTTAAGGAGTAGAAAATGGTATGTGATAAAGAACCTTAAATATGAACTTTAGTGTTCAACGACAGGTTTGTTATAGAATAGCGCTCGATTAAAACATTTGCATGTTTTACTTTCTGTGCTTATTTAATATCCTGCGACTGATCAATGACATTATAACGTTTGTTACCAAAACATCTGCATACTTTGAATGTAGTACAGCGCTCTTTTAATAACACGCTTTTATCCTCACTGCATAGTTTTTGTGCATGTGCTTTGACTAAACATAACTTTGAACGATCTTAATTCAATAATTTGCCATTCAGCAATGAAAAGTAACAATTACTATATGTCATTGGTAAATTAAACGTTTAATTTCTCTTATTTCTTTGCAATACAAGTTACTAAACTAATTATCCCTATGTAAAGTGCTGCTGATTATTTGAGATTACTTAATGATTAGCTGAAATTATCGTCGACATTATTCAAACAAAAGATCACCTCGCAAATTGTGCCTACAAATGAGTTTTCTCAATTTTATTTAATTATGTGATAATTTGAAAACATTTTCAGATAAATGGCCCGTTGAGAATATGTCTGTAAATTATTTTAATATTTATTTACAAAATTTGCCCACATTGATCAGTCCAAATCAACTACAATTTAATTTTCAAAATGACATAAAAGAAGAATTTGTACAGTTCAAACATGTTAAATCAGTCAGTAAATGAATCGTGTTTGAAAAAGAACTGGTATTTTATAAAGGTTTGTATATAACAATTTGCAAAAAAATACATTGTTTTACTTACTGCGTGTAAATATAAATATCGAAAATAAAATCAAGGAAAATTGTTAAACTTCATATTTGCTATAATTCGCAAACCAAATCAGTTATGTAAATTTCATGGAAATACGATCCCAAGAAATACCACACCCTTGTAATTTTCATATTATTATATACTTTCCAATAATGCGAAAATAAAATATGAACAAAATCATTTTTTGTAAGGATAGGAGTATAATAATGTCATGGAAAAATGTTCCTAGCGTCACGAATAAAGTAAAAAACAAACGGAAAAATCTGTCAAAGTATGATTTTTATGTTGAAATTTACCTTTATTCCAATAGAAAATATAACTATATCTAAACATTCAACGCAAAACTGCACATCTGTTATTGGTAACTTCAATGTTGAATTCTGATTAAGCCGGTGCTAGGGGGCGTGGACGGTAGTTTGCACATGACAGTACCGTCAATGAACAGGCTCAATCAAACCGAGCCTGCAACATAATCAATTTTGCCGTGTTTGGCTTTCTTTAGGGATTCTTATTTTCTCTATCTGATCGCCACATCAGCGTTGTTTGTGCCGTGTGGTGGTTGTAAAAAGTCGCCCCTGTACATTCAATCAGATGTTATATTTCCGATCCTTAAAGATCGTTCAGCACGACATTATTGTTGTGCTTGTGGTAATTTAGTTATTTCTATTCGGCTATTTTCTTGTTTGGGTGGTTCCAGTATTCCTCACTTCAATACTGTTGAATCACCCTTAGGATATGTGGCCTGCTTTTAAATTTGTCTTTTGACGTCTTATCTGTGATATGCAGGCTTCATAACCTCTGATCCCCTTTTAAAATTCCATGTTATTTAGTTCCGTCCATTGTGTTCTCGTTTAGGGCACTCGCATTTATTTACTTGGGGACCATATGCCGCTTTTCATGAAATGGCACTTACGTGTCACATTGAAGGTTCCATGAAAACCGCCATATGAACACATCTGCGGATGTTTCAAAATTCAAAATTGAACCAGTTCATATTAAATGTTGAATTCTGCTTAAGCCGGTGCTAGGGTGCGTGGAAGGTAACTTGCACTTGACAGTACTTGACAAACCGAGCCTGCAACATTTTCAATTTTGCTGTGTTGGACTTTCTTTAGGGATTCTATTTTCTCTATTTCAGTAAACACCAGACGTCTTAATTCAACAAAAAAGACGTTCTTGTGAGCACTCACCCTTAAAAATGACATTTTTAGGGAACCTGTACAGAGTAATACTTTTAAGAAAAATATCAGATGCCAAATATGAACTGGTTAAGCATATAATGTGAAGCCCTATCGACATAATACTTTTACAAATGATAATACAAGTTTGGTTTAACATTTGAATCACAACCTATATGCCATTTTTGACATAGAACCAGGATTTACCATTTCGTTATTTATTCGAATAATTTCCATATCTAACTGTTTACTTATCTAATAAAAATATATTTTGGTGGTACACAAAGTCGTTTATATGATTAAAACACACAATTTGGAAGGGTAACTAGAAAATTGACTATCTCAGCAAAAGATAAATAAATTGTGAAAAATGCAGTACAATAAGTGCTAAAAGCATGTATCGTGTTACTGTCAATAATTTACTGCATATGACATCATTTAATTTTTTTTCTTGATTCCTTTGAAATTAATGTACAAAGCATTCAAGCTAGATATTTAAGGTTTAGTTTGAAAATCATCATAAGTCTCATAATATATTCAAGAAAACTTTTTAAATTTTTAGACACATTCACATAGAAGCTGTTTCGTGTCATACAATTTATGCGTTTTTTAAGGAATCCGCTTTTCTAAATTTTTGAGGCATTCAGAAAAATATGATTATCATAATTTATGTAGATGTTTCAAAATCAATGCGTCTAAATTAAGACTTAAAAGAGACATCAAATGTTTTGTAAAATATTATTTAAAAATATTACGATATTTTTTATTGATATTTTTACAAAACATTTTCAGACAAAAAAGCACACCAAAGTATTACCTACATTTCATAAGATTTCAGATTTATTTTTTGCGCTTTAACCTAAGAAAAGCATCTCCGACGTGCTATTATTTTCGAGAATAAAGTTGGAGGCAATTGTTTTAACATAACAAGAAATTATAACAGAAAATTTTACATGCTAAATGTTGTCTCTGATACATTCATTCAAAACCTGTGATTTACTTAACTGATGTTTTTTTGATACTTTAAATCTGAAATATAGTGAACAAAATACCAATTTGTGTGATAAACATTGCCTAAATGCAATTTTATCTAAATGTTAGATCGTCTGCCAGAAACTTCGCTTCGTATCTATAAATTTAAAAGAGATATGATTTAATCTTCAAATAGTATTTAATGCTAGCTCGTCGCTCATTTATATGGCAAAAGATTTTAAAAACAATAAAAACTATATATTATAAGAATAAGCAAAGGCATTTATTCGTTTGGATTATATGGTAACAAATAATTTGTTGTCGGAGATTGTCATATGTTTAAATGTTTGAATATGCGCTCTGCTAAACAATGTTGATAGATGCATGTAACAACATTATTAGCACGTGGATACCATTTGGCAATTCATCTAAATTTTTAACTTTGGTGCTTGTTTAGTTTTTTTGCGACTGATCCATGGCATTATAACGTTTGTTTTCAAAACATCTGTCGTTAAATGCGGTACAGCGCCCTTTGCATAACGAGTTTTTTTCTCACCACATAGTTTCGTTTCTGTACATGTGCTTTCACTGAAAAATAACTTTGAGTGATCTTGTATAATTCAATAATCAACCACTCAGAGAAAATTAAACAATAAAAAAATAACAATTATTAAAATATTTAAATCATCGCCAACACTGAGTGTTTTAATATTCTACAAATTAAATTCCCGAACAAACAATTGAAAAAAAATGTGTGCAGTTCAAACTCGTAGGTCAGTTAGGAAATGAGTCATGTTTTTACAAAATAATTCGTATTTAGTAAAGGTTTGAATATCACGATTGAACAAAAGCGTCATATTTTGCGTGTGACTATCAAAACTGTGGTAACAAGATGTAAAGGATAAAGGAAAATGGTTAAACATCATATTTGCTATAATTTATAAACTATATTGCAAAATCCCTTATGTTTTAAATGAACCTGTATCACAAAATAATGTTATCGAGACCTTTAAAAAATATTTACAGATGTTTGGATATTATCCGGAATTTGGCAAATGTTTTGTTTTCTAAGGTGATGCCCTTTGTATAAACACATTTTTACGGTCTTCTCTATTCAAAATAGACGAAGCAGCCTCCGGATTTGCTAATGTAAAAATTTGTTTACTAGCTCAAAACATTCTTAATTCTGGACTAAGTATTTTACCCCTTTAAGTTTAAAAACATATCATGAAGTGGTATGACCAAATCTGTGGATGTTTCTAAATTCAAATTTTTACCATTTCATGTTTAAACGCTGAAGCCGTTAATTATGTGGCGTAGACCGTAGTTTTCACTTTAAAGTACCGTCACGGAAAAGCCTCAATCAAACCTGGAACATTTTCAATTTTGCCGTTTTGGACTTTCTTTTTTCTCTATTTCAATAAACCATGACTTTATCAGGACGTGTAAAGTACAATCCAAAATCATATATGTTATTTCATTTTCGATTTAAAGCGGTGCACTTCTAGATGTGTGTTAATTTTAATGAAAACTTAAGTTATTACTTAATTCTTGTCCAATGGATCAAGAAGGAGATAAAACCTTATGCAGTCAAAATAGATAAAAAAATCACCTATAATTTGTTAAAATGTGAAAAAGATGCTTAAAATCCGTTAGTCACTGGTAAAATTTCGATAAAAAATTTAGTTCATGTATTTGGTTTTAGATAAAATAGGCCTGGCACACACAGTTACCTGGATTGAGAGAGAAATGGACGGACTATTGATATTCGTCGCCTAAATCACGGTTAAGGGCAACAATTCAATTCTTCTAAATATAATAATTGCAGTTTTATTTTATCATCGTAGTGTGTGCGACATTGATTCCAGCAATTTCTTGAAAAAGAAAAGACGTGTGACGATACACGTATGATTCAGCAATTTTAATGACAAAGGAAATAGTTTGACTGAAATAATTTAGTTTTGTTGTGAAATACTAGAAATAAAACGTTTTGATTTAAAGCTACACATGTGCCCCTTATAAATGTCTCCCCTTTGGGGCTTACCAGCTTTATCTATTTTCTTTTTACAATAAAAGCTTCGTGGAATTGTTATAATATGCATATAACATAGAAAAAAAAATCTTAAATTTCTATATTTCGACATTATTCCATGTACCATTGCTTAAATAAAATGGTTTCATTAACTTAAATAAATGGAAAACATAGAGACTTTGTAAATACAAAATTTTCATCATATCATAATCATAATCTTAAGTTCAAAAATTCGATTTTCATGGTCATAAAATTAATCACGAGAAGGGAAAGCCGTAAAATTCAATGATAATACAACACTCGTATGGTTCAACATATAAATCACAACCCATATGTCATACTTTGACGTAGAATCAGAATTTATCATTTAATTCTGTATTCGAAATTTTATTTCATATCTAACTATGACAAGATGTTGGGGTTTGTTTATATTTAATCGACAGGGTTATGGTGTCGTAAAGAAATCCTTTACTTATCTAATAAAAATATATTTTGGTGGTACGACAAGTTGTTAATGTGATTTTGACAAACAAATTTTGAAGGGTAATTGGAATATTCTCAGCAAGAAATAAACAAATGGTGAAGAAAATATTTACAATATGTGCTAAAAGCATGTATCGTGTTTCTGTCAATGTATTACTTATATGACATTATTGAACTAGTTTTGTTGATTTCTTTGCAAATAATGTACAAAGCATTTCAGCTAAATATTGTATATATTCAGTTTAAATATTATCATATGAGGTTTGTTGTATTAATTTACACAGCATTTGTTTCAATATGTACATATAGAATCATAATATATTCAAGAAATCAAGTCAGAGTTTCTAGACATATTTCCACTATATAGAAGGTATTTAATATAAAACTTCATTTTAGGCTCTCTTCACGGATTCCTCTTTTTTCAATTAGTATGCAGAAAAATATATCGTCATTATTTTTGTAGATATATCAAAATCAAAACATTTTGATTTGGATTTAAAAGAAGTACATTTTGGATAAGTTTTAAAAGAGACAGTACGTATTTGATATGTTCAATTATCTTTTGTAGTAGAATATATTTAGATAAATGATTCGCTATTGTAACAAAAAGCAATTCAACCCCATCGTGAATTAAAAAAATACAATGACATTTAAATAACAAATTTTCAGACGAACAAAACACGCAAAAATGTTCTTGATATTTTAGAAGGTTATATTTCAGCTAATGAATCATATCATATTCATTTATGCGCTTTAACTTTAGGAAAAAGTCGTAGACGTTTTCTCTGAGGTGTTCCTTTTTTTAGAGAATATTTTTTTTAAGACAAAATACAATACGTTATATAATATTTAATATATATATACAAATGTTACATCGTCTGTCAGAAACTTGCACATGCAGTTAAAATGACATTTTAGAAAACTGTTCAGAGGAATACTTTTAAGAAAAACTTTAGATATCAGATATGAACTGGATAAGCCTGTATTTTATTATTTAAACCTAACAACACTGACTCCAACACTGATTTATTTCATCAATTATATATTGATAATAGATACACAAATGACAATTCAGCACTCATATGGTTTATAAATAAAATGAGATTTTGACACTGAGTTAGAATTAATTTGTTATTGTTTATATCAATCTGTGACAAAACGTTTGTCTTTTCCATAGGTTTATGATAAGTGCAGATCTTCCTAAACTCATATTTAACAATTTTTATGTTGAATTCTGCTGGAGCCAGCGTTAGGAGACAGTGGGCAGTTGCTTGTAATTTCCTTCACCGTCCATAAACACGCGATGTAAAACCAAGCCTACTCTTTCAATTTGTTGTTTTTTGCTTTCTTTAAGGGTTCTGTTTTTCTCAATTTTATGATCTCATTTTAGCGCGCAATAAAGTATATCATTTACTTATCTGATAAAAAATGACTGGTTGTACATGAAGTCGTAAATGTGATTTTAATAAACAATTTAGAATTGTAAATGAAAAATTGATTATGCAAATGATAGATACATTGTCAAAAAACCATTACAACATGTGTCGTGTTTTTGTCAATATATTACTTCATATGTATTATTAAACTACTTTTATTGATTCCTTTAAAAATAATGTTCAAAGCACTTTTAAATTACATGCTCAAAGTTGTCTATATTACATTCATTCAAAACATGAGATTCAATTGAATGATGTTTGTGTATACCTCTAAATCTATAAAACAGTGAACCAAAATTCCCACTTGTGTGATAGACATTGCCTTAATGCAATTTAACCTAAATGTTACATCGTCTGCCAGAATTTTCGCTAAATATCTATAAATTTGTTAGACACACGATTTTATCTTTAAGTATTATTTTAATGCAAGCTCGTCTTTATGAATTTACATTTAAGTTTCAAAAGTTTATTTAGCATAAACAAACAGTTTGTTCATTGTTTTACATATGATATTATGTGCATGCAATGTGACAAGAAAACAAACAAACAAACAAACATCAGATTAAAATGATTTTACAAACACTAAAAACTGAATATTATAATACACAAAGGCATTTATTCGTTTCTAGTTGGATTATATGGTTTGAAAACTTCAAACAAATAATTTGTTGTCGGAAATATTCACATGTTTAAATGTTAGAATGTGCGCTCTGCTAAACAATGTTGATAGATGCATGAAACATACATTATTACCAAGTGGATACCATTTGGCTCAGTCGGAATGATTTCTATTAATAGTTTATTTCCTTTTCCATTGTCTTACATATTATTTTAGCTGAAACATTTGTTTAGTTAACTTATTGTCTACATTAAAGTGGCACTATTCTCATCCAACGGTAAACATTGAAGGATCAGGTAAAATTAAAATAACTACATTTAGTTCTATTTAATTTCGATTTAATAAAAATCATCGCATGAGTAATGAATAACCCCCGTGACCCACATAAATATACATATAAATATCCTTTAGAAATTATCGGTAATGATATATTCAGGAAATAATTGACGCAGTCCTTTTATTTAATGTTCAATCGTATTTTCATATGTGTTGTTATATATTGTTCAAATTTCGTAATAAATATTAAATAAATAGAAGATGTTAAATGAATGTTTTTTATAACGAATTGAATAAAACAGAATCAAGGGAGTCCCGCATATCTGGAAAATATCCGTATGACCTCCGTAAACAAAAGTGACATATACATACTTATACCAATATGCGTATCATATTCACTTATTTGCATATTAAATGCACTATTCTGAATATTTAAATTTCCAATTGTCTATTACCATACCTTTGTTAAGAAACATAATGGGTTTGCGACCAGCATGGATCCAGACCAGCCTGCGCATCCGCGCAGTCTGATCAGGATCCATGCTGTTCGCTTACAAACTCTATAACAAGTAGGGAAACTGAAAGCGAACAGCATGGATCCTGATCAGACTGCGCGGGTGCGCAGGCTGGTCTGGATCCATGTTGGTCGCAAACCCATTATGTTGGTTTTGTCGTGACGCGGCTCATTTGAGGGTCACCATCCTACTTAATTAGTTATCATTCCCGAAATGTGTGTATTTTTCTGCGCTGATACATTTTTTTCTTATTTGACTTTGTAAAAAAAAACCTAAAATTTTCAATATAGGGCTTCTACCCTTATCAATGATTTACATTTCAAATTGGTGCATAAATGGAGTGAAACATGAATCTTTAAATGTTTAAGACGTTTTCAGTGGCTTTCATATAGACATATAGTCAAAATTAAACTTTCTAAAAGCAATGATATGCAAAAAGGCCAACAAAACGTCACGCGGACGAGACGGAATTAAATTAATGTAATTAAGTGACGAGGCGGAACTAAATTAATTTAATTATGTGAATTTATCTACCTTACTTTCCTGGGGACATAGTTATTTTAGGTAGTCTTGAGTCGATTCAAAAACAAGCCCTTGTTGCTATCTTTTCAAGAAGGAGACCAAAAGCCATTGAAGGAATCCGAAATACTATTGCAAAGTAATGGAGAAAAACAGCCAGCCAGTGAATTCAGTAGTTGCTAGGATTTGTTCAATGTATAGGAATGGGAATTTCGTGTTGGAATTGGCATAGGTTTGATTTAGTCAGGTAGGAAATGTAAACTTGACAGTAAAGGACAGATAAATACTCGTATTCATACTTTAAAAACAATAATGTTTTTACTTCCTTCTTAAAGGGCATATAGTTTTTTGTCTCCTTCATTGAACCTGGTAAAGAATTCAAAAAGTCGGTAAAATTGTAATAAAAAGTACTAGGATCCATTCTGTTAAAAACTTTATGAACATAAAATTACTGGAACTATTCCTTATCTTATAACTATGAATAGAGGATAGCTTTTGAAAATCACCATGTAGATAGGAAGGGAATTTATCATAAAAGCTTAGCTCTATCACATGCTCTTATCATACCAAGTTTTGCAAAATCTTCATCAGTGATGTTAATAAATTCTGATATATTTAAAATGTATTTTTAACACTTTAGACAAGCCATAAAACTATGAAGAGAAAGAATAATAAAAACATGCATTGAACTAAACAATTTACTTAAGTCTTGCTTAAATTTAAGTCAACAACATTTTTCTGTCTATATAGTCTGGAGTGAACCTAAATATTTTACACTTTTATTGCGGGAATGAATGGCATTGTCATTACATGTTACTATAAAAAAACACTAAACTTTCTTTAATTTTCATTTAGTTGCAAATAAGATATATTCAGGTTTTTTTTCCAAATGAGTCCTACCTACAAGCAATTATATCTAGATTTTTATGGGGAGATTTTATAGCACTATAATAAATGTAAACAATGGCTTTCATATGATTCATGGACAGTTATTCTAGTCTTTATAGATGATATATTATGCAGAGACTTGTTGTTGAATAATACTGGACATACACAAGTTACAGACATCATAAAAATCTTACACATGGACATTGTTGAACAACTTGAACATAGTCTTCAAAAGTTAAACATTAATCTTGTATTGATTTGAGAAGTACATTGGTATATCATACTATTTAAAATCACGATTGATCAAACCACGAAATGATAAAGTTCCGCAAGCAAATGTGAAATCTTAGAATTAATATTAACAAATAAGATGAAGAGCTCATCAACCGCATAAAAAGAGAAAAATATGTAGTTTCCAGCCAGCGACAACAATGGGAGTTATTCTGAAGGATTGTTTCGAAATAATTGGAGTGGAAAAATAATTACACATTAATAATGGTAACACAACTTGTGATATATATTCGGTAATTTATTGGTTAAGATGTAATAATCCCTATAACGCTGCACGTTTGTTACGGTTCTTTTCATTGGCTGCTGTCAATTTATGAAGAAATCTCACTTTAAAAACAAAAAAAATGCTTGCTGTATTATAAATTCGTTATAAGTATTTCTGACAGTTTAAATGATCGTATATAAACGGTTGTTTGCTATATAACGATCGCCTAGCGGCTCGGGTTATATTTCCAAATAACCGTTTATATAGGGCCATATAACCTGTCAAAAATATTTATAACTAATAATATATTCTGCAGGTTTACAAAATGTTCAGTAATCACATCATTTCCTTATGATAAAACCGGCTTTATGATGTTTTAGTCGGAAATATTTACCTTGGCATTGATTTATGTCTTTAATTATTTTTATTCTTTTCACGTCTGTAATTTCCGCGTCATTAAATTTTTCAAAACTGTGGTCCAACCATAATGATGATCCAACCGCCCTTCTAATGTCGGGGTTTGACTGAATCTAACAAGAATATTTTTTTTACAGTTCATATGTAAAAATTTAATAAAAGGAAATTTATTTGAACGTTTTTTCATCAGTTAATATTATCACTACTACAGGGAGTTCAACAAAGGATAAAGTTACGAATTTGAAGTCGAGCAATTACTTATGTTATAAAGTACCATTTCATAGAAAATAACACAGAAACTGGCTGTAGTTAGTTAACTTCCTAGTTAAATGGCGGTAATTGAAATGAACTTAAGACATAACTATTTTGAGGAAGATAAAAGCTATCAGGACATAATCAAGGAAAATCTATTAACTAAGGAAAGTTCTCGAAAACTATAGTTTTGACAATGAGATAAAATCCACTTGTTCATTCAGGCAGTCTCATTTTAGAAGACAAAATGAAGACATTCGTATTTTTTATTAAGGTATGATCTAAAAGCTAGTTTTAGGGGAATAAAGATGGAAAATAAAACAATTTCATTAACATCAAAGCAAAATAAATGTGTCGGGAACGAGGGAAAAGGTGATATAGAAGATGGGAAGAATGAGATGAAGGGAGAATTAACAAATGAAGTCAATGAAACTGATGATACAACTATACAAACTGAGATAGGACAAGAATGTTTAACAGCTGGATGGACGCTAGAAGAACAGGATTTATTATGTGTACTTCCGGTGAAAAAGTCTATACAAGAAGAATATAAAAACCAACGAGGTTTCCTAAAAAAGTATAGAAAACCATTTTTGACAAAACACGGTAAGTAATATTTGACAGATTACTATATAGTGTTTGTCTTAGAGTATGCTATACAACTAATTAAAGTGCGATATATATTTTATTATATTTGACCTGGCTGATTAACTTTTGTTTAATATAACTTATCTTTATTTTTCACAACCTAACTATTTTCGTTGTTACCATAGAAACTTTCTTATGAGAGACTGCTTATGAAAGAATTGTATATATGAGCCGCGTCACGACAAAACCAACATAGTCCGTTTGCGACCAGCATGGATCGAGACCAGCCTGCGCATCCGCGCAGTCTGATCAGGATCCTTGCTGTTTGCTATCAGTTTCTGTACTTGTAATAGAGTTGGTAAGCGAACAGCATGGATCCCGATCAGACTGCGCGGAAGCGCAGGCTGGTCTGGATCCATGCTGGTAGCAAACGCACTATGTTGGTTTTGTCGTGACACGGCTCAATTACGTACCAGTTGGACATTTGTATTAACAGTCCTGTCCTGTATTTTATTAAGATGTGCCTGCTTTGGATATGACTTAATAAAAGAAAGAGTCATATAATTGTTATGTAGAATTAAAATTAATTGCCTTAATAGATAAGTGAAAAAAAAGTTGAAAACTCTTATTAGAAACACAATGGTGATGGACTTCACAATGATTTTAATAACTTTACTTTACATGGAATATAAATATATTCTTGCACTTATTTAGGTATTGATTTGGACAAACCACTTAATTTAGCATGGTAAATGCATTACGTTAAAATAACACAAAGGAAAAATACTTTTTATACCACTCATATTTTTATGCACAGCTCGATATAAATATCTGTTTTGAATAAATTTTTAAGAACGTGATAGATTGGTATATTTTCGGCACTTTACAGTTGATCCAAAAGTTGACACCGCTTCAAAAATTGATTCCTTATTTTAATTAAATTATTTTTGTATTCGTCCATTTTATCCCAATATAGGGTTGTTTCTCAGCATTTTTACATTTTGTTTAAGTAATGAAGGACGCATTTGAACACAAGGCTGCGGGTGAGCTTATGTCGGGGGAAAAAAGTGCATTCGCGCTATTCTAGTATAAAACTACACATCTTAAACTGTAATTCCGCGTGCCGTTATCTGCAGTGCGTATAAAGAAACCACTTCTTTTGTGTCATGCTCTGTTATGTTTTGTACTGGAGCCGTCGTGTGTAGTTTATTTATACTTGCCACCGGTTGCCCATATGGGCGAGTCCTCCAGAAGAGTATTAGTCACTTTAGATTTTGGAGGACAGTGCAGGATACAAAAAGATGCCCCGATGCCAGAAGCTTTTCCTGATTCTTGAACGTGCCAAGTGTTGAAACTTCCATACACGTGACCTCGATCCGAGAGATTGGGGTCGACATTGCACGAGTCACACATATGCGCCCCGAGTCACACATAATTAAAAAACGTGCGAAACCACGTGGTCACGAGAATCTATCTTTGCTGAATATGTATTCCTATCTGCCCAGTTTTTATGTAAGAATTTAGATTGACATAGCTGAGATATAAGTTTTCTCTTCGAAATTAATGTTTGTGTTACTTTGTAAGTGATATTTATTACCATTATACATGTATATTTATCAAGCACCTGGTGCACCTACGTTATTTGAAAGCTTGATACCTCAGATGATGAGAGATAAGATAGAAGACAAAGGTTTAGTTCCACATGATGTGTATCCGGACGGTAATTGTTTGTTCTCTGCTATTGTTGATCAACTCCGTGTCCAGGGTGACTTTAGTTTCACACCACAGACACTTAGGCAGTCTGCTGTGAACTATCTGAGGAGGTATCCAGCAACAGTACGTACAAGTCAAACTAAATTACTTATCAAAATCATGATATTGTATGCTAGAAATTGAGAGTGTATTCTGTATATACATGGTAATTATATACTTATAAATGAAATATTGAGAAATATTGATGATGCGTATTTTCCTTTTTCGGTATTTTCACTGTAAAAAATTTTTTTTCACTGCAGTGAAACATATTTTCCATATTTTCACAGGTGTCTTGCCGGACTACTTTCTTCTAAATTTAGTCAAAACACAAAATTTAAGGGGTAGTCTTTCAAATTCTAATGTGAAAAGGAGAGAGAAAAAATATATATAATAAACAGAAAATTTAAGGGTTTTTTTCTTGTGCTATGAAAATTATCATATTTGACTCGTGGCTACCGCCACTCATGAAAAATTTATTTTCATACCCACGCCCGCAAACTGTCGCTCCACTTCAAAATTGTGGTGTACGGTAAAACGAGCGAACGGCATTTCCGAGATAGAGCGGAAGGCCGATTTAAACGCCTAATTGTAAGTATTGTTAATGTTTTTGTCTTGTTATTCATTTAAGTTGTATTTTTTCGAAAAACGGAAAATGTACTTCCGTGTAGGATTGATTAAGGCTTCCAATGATCTAAGCTGTTACAAAAAGAAAATTATATTAAGCCCGGGAGAACTTTTCTCCCTGACGAAGCGAACGACGATTTGTAGAATATTGAACTTCCCAACCATAGAAATGCCATACCCTTCGGATTTCTTGAAAAGGTGTATTAGTAAATTATCAACCCGTAATAAGAACTTGTCCTTCGTGCAAAATAAATTACTCCTGAAGGATTTCTTAAATTTGTAAATCGATATTTTTCGAAACTAATGGAGCGAAAGGGCAAGAGATGGAGCAAAAGGTACGATGTTGAGCGCAAGGCGATATTATTTTGACGTATTGAGAGGAGCGTAGTCTATGATTTTTTATATATAAAAGCTATAGAAGTTAAAATAGACATGATCAAGTGTTGAGACCGAGATAAATATACCTTTTAAAGACAACTAATAAAGTGTGATATCCTTTCAACGACTATAGCGTAATAAATGTAATCGTGAAGGTGTCACCTTATGGCTGCCGTGTAGATTCCATTATTTATGTTCGAAATTTGGATGAGGCCCGACCATTGAATCATACACATGTATGCATGGCATAATACAGGATCCC